>NW_026267288.1:38594-41641 GCF_000697945.3 Frankliniella occidentalis | reverse complement strand
CCAGAATGAATGAAAACTACTTGCATCACGGGCCGAGCGTGATGATCGACTACGCTGACCTTGACGCCTGGAGGGAGGTGCAACGCGTCGAGCGATCACGGAGGGGTTTCCATGACCCTCCGCACCCGCACTACCACAACGCTCCTCCGCCGGAGGTGCGCTACACTGAAGCAGAGCACCGAGAGTGCGCCAACCCTCGGTGCCCGGCGCATGGGTACCATGTGCGGCGCCTCGTGGATCCGAGGCACTACAAGACGAACCAGTCCCACTTCGGCTCCAAATTGTAAGCCTGCCGGTTCCCTGTATCGTGCTGGTCAGGAGACTAGCTGCGCAATGCGCCGCGAGCACATTGCCTTCTTCGCCTCCACACGATGGCGGGGCGAGCACGGGCGTAGCGGCTGACGCTGCCTACTGCTCTACGCTGCGCTCCTCCGCCGCTGCTTGCCGCGGACCGCCGTGCTGGTCCACGTCCTGCTGGGGGACCGCCCTGCTGACCGCGCCCTGCTGGTCCACGTCCTGCTGGGGGACCACCCTGCTGACCGCGCCCTGCTGCTGGTCGCTGACCGCGCCCTGCTGGTCGCTGACCGCGCCCTGCCGGTCGCTGACCACACCCTGCCGGTCGCTGACCACACCCTGCTGGTCGCTGACCGCGCCCTGCCGCTCGCTGACCACACCCTGCTGGTCGCTGACCGCTCCCTGCTGGTCGCTGACCACTCCCTGCTACCGCTGACCACGCCCTGCTGGTCGCTGACTGCGGCTCGCTGACCGCGCCCTCTGACCGCTGACTGCGCCTTGCTGACCACTCTCGTTGCTGGTCGCTGGACGCGCCCTGCTGGTGCTGCACCCGTACCAGACCTACTGCCAGCCCTCCGTCCTGGCCGACATCATCCGAGCCCGGGACGCCGCCGCCCTGGCCCCAGCCAGATTCTCCTGCCGTGCCGGCGCCGCTGCCGCGGGTGGCGCTGGCGTCAGGGAGACCATGGCGCAAAGTCTGCAGCCGCGCCCTACCTCACCGGCGCTCCTGCCCAGGTGTGGGCCCACTGCCGAAGACGCCGGCCCCGATCGGTCCCGCTCCGGCCCCAGGACTCCACCTCGAGACCCTGGAGGCCTTCTTCTCAGCACCAGGGCAACGGCTCCACGCGCTCCCCTGGCTCAACAGACCGAGCGACGGTGGACATTTGCACCAAGGTCTGTACTTCAACTATAGCGTTGACACCCCGTTGCGGTGACAATGGCCTCCACACACCAAGGACGAATAAGGCTGCCCACAAGGCCCTAAGGGCCTCTGCACAAGGACAAATCTTCGCGACTGTTAAATGAGTTGTATTTCTGCTTAATTCTTTCTTTTTGTTGTGCCCAATTTCCTTAATAATTTGATGAAAGTTCATTTTTCAAAATTTGCTTTATTGTTATTCTTTTTCTTTTTTTTTCTCGTGCACAAAGTTTCAGCGTTCACTATTGAGTTTCTTTTTGTTTAGTGTCAGTAACATTGTCCTGTTAGATTCATTCGTAAAGGCACATTCTCTGGTATCTCTCGTAAAAGAAATAAAATAATATAGATTAAATGTTTGCAATATTAACGTGACCACTTCCTATATTCTATTTTGTTTTTTGTGTTTTTTTTTGTTTTTTTTTTGGGGGTTATGAATAGTTCTTGTCTCAGAAAGGGTAAGGATCACTGATCCCGTCGCTGATAGGAGGATGGTCCTGTAACTTCCTCTCCGTCCCCTTGGGACTTCCCTCCTTTCGCTCATTTACTATTGCGGCGCCCACCCCGACCCAGGCCTCAGTCACTGCACATTATCATATTTGCTTCCCTATTTAGCGATAGTGCGCGGTGCACTGCAGTACTGGTTGAGGGTTCGAGACAGATCTATACAGTATTCTTGTATTTTAACTATTTGGTTTTCAAGTGATTACTAACTTTTTCAAAGTCTTACGTATCTTATAATTTACATTTCCTTTTGTTATGCTTGCTTTATTTCCGATTTTTTTTTGGTTCTTCTAACTTTAGTTATGTTAACTTTAACTTACGTGTTCTACAAATCTTGTTCCAATCTTTATACTTTTTGGTTGATGTTGATAGTTCGCAAACTCTTATTGCCATTACGTATCTTGTTTTAACTACTTGAATTAAAGTTGATTCCCTTCAAAGTAATTGTAATCCATTATCTGCTTCGATTTGTTTCGCTTTAACTTGTTTGACTTCACAAAAGAAACTTCATTTATATTTTGCTCAACCTTTGTTAACTATTGTTTGACTTTTTAAATTGTTGCTCTTTCCTAATGATGTATTATATTTAAAGCAAAGTCGGTTAGTTAGCGAGGTATCATTTTTTTTGAAACTTGTTAATCATGATAGGGGGCGTCCTATGGACCCCAGGGGTCCACCTAAAATGACCCGTAGGGCCCTCATTGACATTTTTTTTAGAGGGGGTCCGGCCGGCCGACCCCCTGCCGGGCCAGTCCGGCACTGCCATGACGGCCTATGAAACTTGTGAACCTGTTTGCTTGCTGTCTTGTTTGAATATGTTTCCAATAATATTTGTTTGTTTTTCAAATTTGTTCACCTTGTTCACAAATTTTTCTAAAGAAAGGATGACTGGTAAGAGAATTTTCAAGAATTTTTCGAAACTCCTTAAATTAAAATGTTGTAAGATTAATTTCTTACTTTTCAGTTCTAATCCTTTTCTTTTTGAAACTTCGCGATGAGATTTTTTCTACCTTTTTTTTATTCAACTTCCCGATTACTTAATATTTTGACTGATCCTTCAAAATTCTCTTACCACAGTGTTTAACATCTTAGATCTTAAGTTCAAATTGTGTGTAATGTAATTAATATTTTCGATTGTTACTCTTAATATTTTAGTTCAATCCAAACTCATTTCTTTCTCACATTTATCTCTGGGGAATGAATCTTTTTTTTTTCTTTTTTTTGCAAAGGAGGGAAGAATGTTGTGTGCACCTTTGATGCACACAACTTCAATAATCTAATTAAAATCATATCGAAATCCGAACTGCGTCGATTAAGCTCATCCTTAATGTTA
>NW_026267288.1:31891-34854 GCF_000697945.3 Frankliniella occidentalis | reverse complement strand
GGGGGGGGGCGAGGCGGACACAAGACAAGGGCCGCTCATGTGCGAGCTAGCCCGGCCCTTCAGACCCATTAATTATCGAACAGTCTGCTGGGGCACGACGAAGGGGTAGGTAGGTAGGGGAGGTGGGGGAGGGGAAGTAGGAAGAAGGAAATAAATGATACATAGCGGTAGCAGGCGAGGGGGAGGGGGGTCGGGAACGGGGTAGGGGGCAAAAGCGACCAAGAAAAGGACAGCAGCAGCAGCAGCAGCAGGGTCGCACCGCGAGGAGGGTCGCTGAGTAGCTGCGAGAGACGAGGCGACAGACTATCCCAGAGCGCGGGGGCGGCAGCAAGGGTGGGCCCAGAGAAGCACGAGAAACAACATTGTACTACACGGCCGCTCCCTTCAACACACACACAATAATAAGTTAATTAATGATTATTCAACCGCACGGTTAAGTGCGGAGGAGCCGGAACCAGCCGCGAGAAAAACACACACGCTTGGGCATATACACAGTGCGCGAGATGTTCGCGACCGCGTGCGATACGAGTAAAAACACACACTCAGCACACAGCAAGTCCGGCCCACGAGCAGCACCCAGTCTTTGCTTTTGCACAACTTTGCGCAACACTGTGCCCAACCCGGTCGGTCGCCCGGTCGCCTGGTCGGTCGGTGTCGATCCCACCGCCGCCCGGCGCCTTTTGTATATCCGGCACACAGAGAGGGGGCGGGCGGCGGTGGCGCAGAAGGCGCGTGCGACGGTCACGTGGTCCGGTCGCGTGCACGGGCGGGAGCGGCACGTGACGGACACGACGTCATCGTCGTGCACATCAAGGACGGCGACGACGGCCGCGGCGCCGGCAACGGTTTCCTTGGGCGCGCGCGATGTGGATTGTAGAGGAGGAGGAGCAAGACGATGCGGCGGCGGCGGCGCAGTGCGGCTGTGGGATGGGATGGGAAGGACAATAAGGGACGTGTATGATTATCGTCCCCGCATCGTCGTCGGATTGACTCAGGTGCGCGGCGAGCGAACACAACACGCCGCGGTAGTGGTATACGTGTGGTGGTGTAGTGACGGTCGCGTCGTCGTCGTCGTCGTGGTTGTCGTGTCGGCGGCGCGGAGATAGTTGTACATTGCGCCACCGAGAGGAGAGAGAGAGAGAGAGACACGGGCAATGAAGCGCAAAAATATACCTAGGTGAGCCGAGTTACAAAGGATTTTTATTGTTTCAGTCCAGTAAAATCCAAATTCTTTTGGAAACTTTTGTGAGAATCGGGAAACGCTTTCGGCCAACCAAATGTTCTTTTCTCTTTCTTTTTGATTCGGAGTGCGCAAAGCAAACTCGGTGAAATTGTTGGACAAAAGCTCGCGCGCCGCGGCGGTGGGTCGGCCGACTTTACTCGGCCCCACATTGTGTCCTGATTGTTATACAGATTGCCTATACATGTACTTTTGGGCGGTTTGTTGTGGGCCATATGGGCGGAGGAGAAGGCGAAGGGAGCGGGGAGGGCGAAACCGTTTCGCCCCCCTCCCCCCCCCCTCCCTTCTCGTGGATCTGCGCGCTTCAGCCTCATAGCGTGCGGCGCCACGACCGCGCCGTAGCCCCGAGCCGAGCCGAGCCACGCGGCCAGTGGGTCAAGTGCGCACCGCGCAGCACCGCCATGGCAGCAGCTCTCTCATTCATTCCCTCTCCACCTGTCTCTCTTTCTCTCTTTTTCCCCTCTCTATTTCTCTCTCACCGCGCAGCTTGCCACTGCCGCCGCCGCCATCCATACATCCATCCATTCACCTATTCGTGTTCATTCACTCGTGCCCGCTGCGTGTTCACACACATTCGTTACTTCTTTCCTCCGACGTCGCTATATATATTATTTTTTCGCCGTGGTATCTATTTTGTTTTTTCTTACGTTCAAAACTCGAAAGGAAAACATACTCAACATGATCATTATTTCTGCTACTTTGTATGATGCAGCAAAATCGTCTCACGCTATGGTTCGCACACCCATCACGCTGTTGTTGATACTCCAGCCCGACGACTTCGTCCTATCCGTCCTCCTCCCATCGCGTCCATCAGCTAATCATTATCGTCAGATCGATGCTCCTCCCCCTGCCCCGCCTTTCACCCCCACCACCACTACTCCACCTTTCTCCCGCGGCCTGTCTCTGTCACAGCCTGCGGGACAGGCTGCCCGCCTCGCACAGCTTCATACACACAACAGCGTACGCCCGTACCGTACGGCAGTGTATAGTAGTAGCAGTAGTAGTACGTACGCTCCACCGCATGAGAGCCTGGAGGGCAGTGAGCAAGCGGGGGATAGAGTACACTCGGCCAAACATTTATAAAGGGGAACACGGTACATTGGGTAAACAAAGTTCGCACCCAACGTTTTCCCATCGGACTCAATAAACAATCATATTTCTACACGGCGGACTAAATAAAACTTCATAATTTTTCATAGGAAACATGGTTTTTGCAGCCCGACTGACACGCGCGGCCTGCCTAGACCCCGTCCTGTCAGTTGTCACCTGAATAAGCGAGGGGGTGGGGAAACTTCAATTATAAAGCAGTTGAGTGCGAGAGGGGAGTGGGAGGAGGTGGCCGCCGGGGATGCAATGCTGTGTGTGTGACGTCACTGAGAGTTAGAGGAAGGGGCGGCAGGGCGATAAGGAGAGACAGAGAGACACTCCGGGGGGACCGGATGTTGGTGACGTCGTCACGAGATGTGGACCCGAGAGAAAGAGGGAGAGAGGGGGGAGGGGGATAGCGGGGTTAGGATGGGAGACCATGAGACACACGATGTTGTGTGCACCTTTGATGCACACAACTTCAATAATCTAATTAAAATCATATCGAAATCCGAACTGCGTCGATTAAGCTCATCCTTAATGTTACGATCAGCGCGAGCGGAGAGTGGGAGCGCCCGGCGGCCGGATGTGGCGCTGCCCCCTTCCACATTCTCTGTGGGTGAGGACTAGCGCAGAC
>NW_026267288.1:29328-31841 GCF_000697945.3 Frankliniella occidentalis | reverse complement strand
CAGCGGGTCGGCGCGCAGGGGGGAAGGAGGGGGAGGGGAGGCCCACACAGGCCCCACGAGGGCCGTGCGGTGACCGCGCTGCTGCTGGCCTGTGCTGGCCCCTGTCCACCCCAGCCGTGCGTGGAGTGCGGCGTGGCGGTGGCGGCGCGTAGCGGCGTGTACAGCAGACACATGTCGGGTTTCTAACGCGCCGCGCCCCGCTCAAGGAGATACCCTTTCGACCCGGCCCAGCTGCGGCCGCGACCGGACACGACCACGACGACGCACACCTTATCGCCTGACAGGCACCTTCGGCGGCCGGCACGTCGACCCCATTGACAGGACGGCGGCGGGGTGTCAAAATCGCCCGACGACGACGACTGGTTTCAATCTCTCCTCCTGCTCGAGGGGGAAGTCCCAGCCCCAGCAAAGCAGGACGGAAACGAATGAGTCGAGTGCGAGTGAGAAACTGTCGTCGTGCCGGTTTCGGCTTCTCATCATAAAACGTTTGAGAGAGATCCGGATTCTCAGCAAAACGCGGGCGGCGCGAAACCAGCGGAGGGAGGAACTCCTTGGGGAACGCGACGCGCACTCTTGTTCCAGTTCGGAGTTTGGACTTTGGAGCGCCGCGTCTGCCTGCCTGACGGACTCCCCGAGCGCTCGCCATTGACAGTCTTGCCAGGGCCGCGCAGAGCGGCAGCGGCGGCGCAGGCACCAGGCAGGATCAGGGGGCTTACCTCCCCGCTCGTCGTGTTCCCCCCAAACTTGTTTATCCCCCTTGTTCGAGTCCCGGGCGTCCGTCCTCCCAGTGGTGTAGCAGTGCGCGCCACTCCAGCACCAGCATCCCGCAGAGTTGTTCCAAGAGAAGGGGACGAGGTGTACAGCCCTCATAACCGTCGGTATAAAAAGAGAGCGGAAGATAAAACGGGGTTTGTTGTGGCGCCGTTGGCGCCCTGCGGGCGTGGAGCCCAGGGCGGGGCCAGGGGGTGAGACCCCCGAGCCCTCGTCCTTTGCCCTTTGGCCGCCCACGGGCCACGGCGTGGAGCACACAGCCAGTCCCTCCGGGTCCACGGCGGGGGGAAGGGACAGGGGGGGGGGAGGAGGGCTGCCACGCCCCGCCCCCACTGCAATGCTGGGCAGCAACGCACACAGAGGGGAAGATAGAGAGAGAGAGAGACGGGGAGAGCGAGGGAGAGAAAGAAGGGGAGGAAGAGATGGGCAGAGGGCGAGGAGGGGGAGGGACAGAGAAAGGGATCGATCGGAAGGGCCGGGGCCGTACGACGTGCAGCGTTGCCCTACTCAGCCCTGCGCTCCTCGCCCACACACCCCTCCCCTCTCTCTCTCTCTCTCTCTCTCCCCTCCCCCACCCTTCGCCCCCGGGCCGCCCCCGCGCCGCGCGCGTGCGCAACTGCGCAGCAACGGCAAGACAGAGACAGAGCGAAAGAGAGAAAGAGAGAGGGAGAGAAGGGATAACAGAGACGGCGCGCAATAGCCGTATCCGCCGCATCGCTAGGTTCCGCATCCTCCACACACCTCCACCCCGCCACGCCCCGCCACGCCGCGGCCGTACGCCCCCTCGGGTCCACGTCGTCACGGGGCAAAGGGCGCGGCATATGGAGTGCGCGGGCTGCGCGCGCGTGGGCGCGGCGGCGTCGGCGGCGTTGTGCCTCGGGGGCGCGGGCGCGGCAGCGGCGTGGGCGTCCAGATGGGGCGCCTCAATGGGGTAGCGAGGGGGGCCCGGCGGCGCGGTCCCAGCGGCGTGGGCGCGCTCCTCATATATCACGGGCGCATTACAGCAGCCCCCGCGCCAGCCGCGGCCCAGCCAACGACCCACTCCCTCATCATCGCGAACCTCGCGCACGCCGTGCTGGTGGCGGCCGTGCGTGCTGACGGCATACCCTTATGGGCGCCCCTCCGGTCCGGCCAGACCCGACCCGACCACAACATAAGGCCACGCCCTGATGGAATCGCAAAGTCTCTGTTTACAACCAGAGAAGCACACCAAAACCCTCCGACCCTTCCCCCTTATTTCGCCCTCCACCATCTTCTCCACCCCCTTCTCTTTCTATCCCTCTCTTTCTCTTGCTCCCTCTTGGCATGGTGCTATATACCCTCCCTTTTGGACGGAGCTGGCAAAAGGAGAGCGATAAATGAAAAGATCGAAGAGCTGCAGCAGGCTTGGGAAGCAGGCCAGGGCTGGAGAGAGGAGAGAGGTGTGCGCCAGAGACAGAGGAGGGAGAGGAAGAGAGAGGGAGAGGAAGAGAGAGGGAGAGGGAGAGAAAGAGAGAGGGAGAGGGAGAGAAAGAGAAAGGGAGAGGGAGAGGAAGAGAGAGGGAGAGAAAGAGGAAGAGAGAGAGGGAGAGAAAGAGGAAGAGAGAGAGGAAGAGGAAGAGGGAGGGGAGAGGGAGAGGGAGAGGGAGAGGGAGAGGGAGACGGGGAGAGACACCAAGATGGCGCGGGGGTGGCCGTGCTCCGCGCCGCCGCCGGCGGGGGAGATGCAGCGAAATAAGGGCATAAGGGCGGGGCCGAGGAGG
>NW_026267288.1:28547-29278 GCF_000697945.3 Frankliniella occidentalis | reverse complement strand
TTTTTATCAGTGTAATTCCGAGAGAGAGAGAGAGTAATCACCCATCGATCAATGGATTCTCAATCAGCACTGATACAAATACTATTTAATAGAACTCAAATAATTATCAGTCACAGAGAGCGACTGGCTATGTTGCACCAAAAATCTGGTTACACAACATAAAATGGCGACGAGGATGAGATATTAATTGTGTTCGTATCTGTGCTGAGAGTGAACTTTGTGATTGACCGATGGTGACCAAGCTGATGAAAGGTAGAGAAGGTGAATTTAGGGAATGATTTTTTGACTGTGTCTCTGTTGACTAAAAGTGAAAGTGAGGACCTGTTGCCACACCTGATCCAACCGGTTTTCCTTCTTTTCTATTTCGGGAATATTTTTTTTTCCTCTCTTATTATTTTCCCCTTGTGCTGAGCACTGTTGTTTCGCATAATGACTGATGGTAATTCGTACAAAGATCTAATTCCGTTTTTGAGCCTTTCGGAAACCGTTGAACAAGTGAGTACCCCTGTTAACAAAATGGAAGGAAACAATGCTAAGACCAGTAATGTAGATGATTTTAAACCCACGGCTAGCGCTTTTCAAGCTGCCCCGGCAATGCCAGTATCAATCGGTGCTCTTTTTCATTCAGTAGAGATATTCCGTGGAGACGGTACGGACGAGCTGTCTGCCCGCGATTATATCGAAAATTTGGATAGTTTAAAAATTTTGGGAAACTGGAATGAAACGCAGAC
>NW_026267288.1:27550-28344 GCF_000697945.3 Frankliniella occidentalis | reverse complement strand
CCCACTCCCCTTCTCTTTTCTCTTCTCGTGCGCTTTTCTTCCGCTAACTTTGTTGGCACCTTTACCTCGCGCTGCGCAAAAAAGAAGATATATAAAGGGTGACGGGAGGGAGAAATGAGGTAACCAGGTGACTTTGCCAGCCTCTTTAACGGGTCGGCCTCACACGCCCCATGAGCACACGGCCCGTGGCGCCATGGGGGCGGCTAGGCAAGCCCATGGCACGCCGAGCCTAGGCTCACGCCAAGCAGAAGCGGCTCATTAGTGACATGAAAGGGATCCGACGGCAGCGTAGAGGAAGACAGGCGGGGGGAGTGCGGGGGGAAGGAGGTGACCCCGGCCGGAGCTCGAGGTGCCCCCCATGACGGCCCTGGTGCCGGTGATACGTGGCGGGCGATACTACGGGACAGGGGGAGGCAGGGGGGACGCGGGCGGCCGCTCCATCCCCCGGGTCCCCCTGCTCGGCCGGGGTCACTACTGCGCAGTGAAGCACCTAACTCACAATGACGTAATCGCGGCACTGTACTCGACACCCCCGGGGCGGGCGGGGGCGCCGGCCCCGGGCAGGCCCCGCGCGCCCCCCACCCCGACCGGTGACCTAATGCCACACTAAGCCCCTACCGGCCCCTCCTACACCCTGCCGTGGCGATGGGGGCGCCCGCCGCGCCGCGCGCTGCGGTGTGTCGGGGGGCTGCAAAAAAAGAGGCGGGAAACGTGGAGTAGAAACACATGGGCGGGTGTGGCGGTGCGGCGGTGGCGTGGCGGGCCGATGACAGCTACCTCACCCCAACGCCGCC
>NW_026267288.1:27077-27500 GCF_000697945.3 Frankliniella occidentalis | reverse complement strand
TCCAGTTTCGATTTCAGAAGGGATTAAATTCGACAATAATATAAGGGGATTGATAAAGAAATGATTATCTTTGTAACGATTACGATAACATACGGTTTTTAATTTTTTAATTTGCGCGGGAGTAGAAATCTCCTTGCGGGTTATTATATGAACTCTGCTGTGTAAGCATGAGGGTAAAGAGTCTTTGTTTATTGTTGAAATTTTGTTGGTTTTAAAAATCTCACTACCGGTAGTGAGGGGGAAAGGGTGAAATAGTGAGAGTTAGTGAGTAGGTGGTTGAAATAATGAGTGAGTGAGTAGTGAGTGAGTTGCGGTTCAACTTTTTGTGCCAATGAGTTTATTGAGTTTTCATTGAGTTTTTATTGAATTTGTATTGAGTTTATTGAGTTTTTATTGAATTTTTATCGAGTTTTTAATGAGTTT
>NW_026267288.1:22369-27027 GCF_000697945.3 Frankliniella occidentalis | reverse complement strand
GAGGCATTCGGAAGGAGGGCTTTCCGCCGTTGGCAGGTGAAAGCCCCGAAGGCGGCGGACAGCGATCCGTTAGGCACGGCCCGCCCCGCCCCACCCCACGTGGCGTGCGCGGCAGACCGCCCCGCCACGCACAGCACCTGCCCGCCCATCGGCCACCTGGCGGCGCTCATGGCGGGCGGGCCGACCCGATCCGGGCCAGACGACATGAATCCTTCATCCGCCAAGGTAACCCACCGGCTAATACGCGCCGCCGCACGCAACCACACACACACAGGCACTGAGCCTCGGGGGCGTACGACGAACAACGCCGCGTGTTGCGAGCAATAAAGCGAAAACAATTACAGGCGCCCGGCTGTCCGTCCCGGCCGTGTTGTTATTGTTGCTGAACATAAAACACGGCTTCTTTTTCCTCCACCACCCTGGTCCGCCTCGGGATACGTGTGCGCGCAGGAGCGCGGGCAGCGGCAGCAGCAGCGGGCGTCCGCAACTCTGCACGCACACCACCCCGCGGGGCACTCCAGGGCAGCAGGGGCGGCCCGAGAGAGGGCGGCGGTTGGGGAGAGCCGGGGGCAGATTGCGGTCAATCTCGCAGGCAGCGCCGGGGCCGACCCCACACCTGGACCACCTCTCTCGGCGGCAAGGCGCGGCGCGGCGCGGCCCGACCGGAGCCAGAGGGGGCCCAACCGCAGGCCGGCCACGGCCAGCCCCCGGCCCACCCCCGCGGCGCCGCCCCCAGCCTAAAGCTACACTGACAACACTTATAACGCCAGCGGTGCAATAACGGAGCCGTGCGGCCGATAGAATCTCCGGCGCCGCAGCCAAACGGGCGCACATTACGGGGGCAAATTCCAAGGCGAGGGCAGCGGCGCGCGGGGTGCGGCACCTTCCAGAGCCAGGGCAGGCTCGGGGGCCATTACCCTAATGCGTCCTTGCGCGGCCCGCCGAGGCCGAGGATCCCCATAGGTATACATTAATTAAGCGGAGCCCCCTCTGGGGGTGGGGAGGCGGCGGCAGGCCTGCTCAGGGGCGCCCAGTGGCCCAGCCCGCCGCCGCCACCGCCCCCGTCGCCACCGCTGCCCCAAGGGGGAATCGCGACGCAACGCACAACCAACCTGTCGACGCGTTTTCAACACGTCCGGTGCGCGCGGCCGTCCAGGATGTCACTAATAGGTCCCCGATGACAGCCCCATCGTCGTGCCGATGCTGCTGCTGTGCCGCGCGTCCTGGGACACCCCCTCCCCCCACGAGGAGGCCGACAACGACAAAGTGCAATAGGAGTCGACTCGTTCAGCAGCAGCGCCTGCTGCCCTGCCTCGGCGTATTTGCGTGGGACTCGGAGTCCTCCTCAACCACCACCCACGCGAGGATGGAGAAGGCGGGAGAGAAAGAGAAGCTGAAGGAGTCGAGGAGAGGAGAAAAAGAGGGGGGGGGGAGAAGGGGAGAGCGAGAGAGGCGCATGCAGCTGCCCAGCCCACTCAGCACAGCAGCAGGCGGCCCAGCCCGCCCCAGCCCCGGGGCCCCGCCGCACCCGCCTCGCCCCGCCCCGCCGCGTCGCGCCGGCCATCGGAACGCGATACAAGACAGAATTAGAACGACATTCAAATGTCATGTCTTTGGAGTTCCACCAGAAAGGCGGCGGCGGTGGCGGAGGAGGAGGGAGCCAGACAGACTGCTGCTCGCGACCGACAGGGAGATGGCAAACCGCGAGCCGCGCCACCCCGCCGTGTCGGCCGCCCGTGCGTAATCAAAAGACATTCCCGACCGTCGCGGATGCAGGGGGGTCGTCGTCGTCGTCATCGCCGACGCCCCGCTAAGCGCGCGAACCGCGGCCGGGTAGGGGATCAGTTGCGGTGGAGGAGGCATTCGCAGCAGCAGCACGAGCACCAGCAGCAGTACAGCAGCACGAGCAGCAGCAGCCCCTCAGCAACCGCAAAGTCCGACGCACAACTTTGGACCGCCGCCCCTCCCCGCCCAAGCAGCTCGCCGACAATAAGCACAGCGCAAACAACCCCGGGTGCCCCAGGAGGGATAGAGACCGGCAACGGGGGGAGAACTGGAACAGGGCAAAGAAGAAAGACTAGGGAAGGATAGCGCGAGAGGACATGTTATTGCGACACGCGGAATCCCACCCCGGGCGGTCGCACACAGCCAGCAGCCAGCCGAAGAAGGGCCTTGCCGAGAGACCTTCGCCCGCGTTCACACTCTGTTCACACACTACCCGCCGGGTGCGCGGGTACCCGCCGGGCACCGCCGCCATCAGCGCCACGTGGCCCGCGACAACAGGTGGCTTATTTACGACGCGACCGGCGCTACCCGGCCAAACTAAAACCCGGGTATAGGCGAGATAAGGGGGAGAACGAGCGAGATGGAGCGAGCAAGACAGCGAGAGAGAGAGAGAGAGAGGGAGCGAGAGCAGAAGCTGCGCAACAACGCTCTTGCACTCTTTAATGGCTCAATCTCGTCAATTGAGCCCCCGAGGGGGCCCGGGGAGCCCAAGGGGCCCAAGCCGCCGCGGCAGCAGCAGCAGCGAAGGCTCAGAGGCTCGCGGGAGTCCGCGCGCCGCCGTGCCACGCCGCTTATGGGGGAGGAGATAGGGAGGCGGGACGAACCAATCAACAGCATGAGAGAGAAGAGAGGCGAGCCGCTGCTGCTGCGCTGGACCTCGCTGACAAGGGACCGTGCACAAGTTGCATCATCGGGTTTGGGTTTAGGGCGTCCCACAACGGCCTTCTGCTTACATTTCCGTAAAAATAATATGCAACACAAAACGATTTTTAGACATTTCCGTTTTCAGAACAGAGATGCCAATCGCCAAGATTCATCCGTTTTTATTTTGCTAATGCAACCCAGCCCTATCCCTTCCGTGCCTTTGCCTGTTTTTCTGGTTAAAGAGTAATTTGTGTCGGACAGCCCGTGTACGTGCGGATCATGCTGCATGTAACGCTGCCCTCCTCCTCCTACCAACCCCGCACCCGCCGCCGACTGCCCGATTGCCCTCGTTGTTTCGCTCTCCCCGGGGAGTTCTCGCGGGCAGTGGTGGTGGTAGTAGTAGGGGCGCGTCCTACCTGCGCCGCACCACCGCTCTGGTATCATGACGGGGCACCTCTCGTTATCGGCGGCGCAGAAAGCGAACAATAAAAATACAGGACGCAGAGATGAAATACTACGCAAAAACCGCGCGCGCGGGCGCGCCGGTCTGAACGAAGAGAAATGAAGCGAACGGATCGTCCTCGTTTATAAAAGGTCATACCCGCCGCGCAATGGCTCCGCTTTTAATAATGGAAAAACGCGAAATGAAGAGACGCGAAGCGAGAGTCCGCACGAGCGCGCCGCCGCCGGGCCGGGCGAGCAGCGCCAGCGTGCACGTTTCAGTTACGTCCTCCGTTTGCGCAACGGCCGGCCGCGGCGGGGGTCGGGGCCGCGGGCTCCATGAGCCGTGCCCTTGGCCCTGGCCGAGCCGCTGTGGGGCCCTGGCCGAGGCCTTGTAGGCCCTGCTGCTGCTCCACTCGG
This sequence comes from Frankliniella occidentalis, assembly GCF_000697945.3. Taxonomy (NCBI): domain Eukaryota; kingdom Metazoa; phylum Arthropoda; class Insecta; order Thysanoptera; family Thripidae; genus Frankliniella; species Frankliniella occidentalis. The sequence goes on along the minus strand of NW_026267288.1, from coordinate 23,517 downwards.
CCCCTGCTCTGGGTGTCCGTTACTAATGGGCCGCCCCTATCTGGTCACCACGGCTGGCCTCGGCGGCGACCATGACAGTGTGGTTCACGGCCTCCATGAGGGTCCCGCACCACCACCACCACCACCACCGCTCTCCAGGTCCCCTCCTGACCCGAGGAATGCGTGTACCGTGGAATGCGCCCGTCGTATGGCATGTCCCCATGGCCCGGCCCCTCTGCTGGCAGCGGTCGGCCCCTGCCCATGGCACGGCCAGCCCGCTGCGCCATAGCGTGAGAGTGAGAGGTGAGGAGGTCCTTGGCGACAAATCAGCACGAATAGAGTCGGCATTGGCCAAAGCAAGAACGGCCTGCTGCTGCTGCTGCTTGCTGCTGCTGGGCCACATATGACGGATGGAGGACTTTAACCCGACACACATTCTCTTTCCCTCTCAGCAGCAGGAAAAACGTGTACCCACCACGCGGGAAGGAAAAAGTAACATAAAAAGCAAAGATAACAAGTGCGGGAAGCGGAAAGGGAAGAGGGGGAAAAAACTCGCCACGTTCCGTCATCGGTCCGCCACGTCACGGCTGTACGAGGGAAGTCAAGTGAACGGGAACAAATATGGGGGATAAAATTTCCGTCACGTTTCCGAGCGCGCGCGCGCCAGGGACAGGGGGGAGGGGAAGGGGGGGAAGCGAGCAAGAGAAGGGGGCGTTTCCTCTTGATATTCTCACCCTCTCGCTCGCCTCTCATCTCTCTCTCTTGCCCGTTTCTCTCTCTCTTTCTCACCATCGACCACTCTATCTCTCTTCTCCCTCCTTACCCACAAATCCCCTCCAACCCAACCCCCCCCCCTCGTCACCCTCGTCGTTTTCGTCGTCGTTCCGTGTTGTCATGCGACCGCAGAGAGATCCTAATGAGATACGCACGCTGAATCCACTATCCGAGAATGATTCCTTCCCTCCCCTCCAGCATCGCTGCTCCAGCAGCCGCAGCAGCGCCCCCCGACCCGTGGAGAGGCCCCGGCCGCCCCGACATCTGGAGCAGCATCCCGCGTGTCGTCAAATTGGCAAAACGGCACAGCACAGCAAAGGGCGTCCGTCCCAGAGAGATTATTGCAGAGTCGTGGTGGGGCGTGGCGGGGCGTGGCGGGGCGTGGCGGGGCGTGG
>NW_026267288.1:4674-14179 GCF_000697945.3 Frankliniella occidentalis | reverse complement strand
GGGGGGCGGGGGCGGAGAAGGGGCGCTCGCTGCAGAGGACAGCAGCATCATCAGCTCTCAGTCGCACCACCATAAGGCAGGCCCGACATCGTGCTCATCCCAAAACGGAACCGCAGAATCAACCCGCGGCCCCACGACGACAAACCACCCCCGCTCTTTCGCAATGCTTATCTCTCTAAACCACCAAAAAGCAGCAAAAAGCCTTTCCGCGGTGCGGAGGCATAAGCAGCCCACCGCACCGCCACCACCGCGCAGCCGCTACAAACAACGGCGCCAAACGGAAAGGCGTGGTGGTTGGGCGGGGCGGAACACCACCACCACCTCTGCGGCGAGGCGGTCGAGTTCGGAAGTGAGAATAGTACACGACGGCGTGGGAACGCCCCGCGCCCCGCCCCGGGGCAGGGGGCCGGGCAGAGAGCTGCGCCGCTCACGCAGAGATAAGCAACGTCCCTCCTTTCCCCCCTGCCGCTGTCGCTCTCATTCATCGGGGAGGCCAAATATTCGCCAGATGTACACAAGACAAACGCGCTGCTGCCAAAGCCTAGGCGGGAGGTCCATCTCCCCCCATCTTTTTCCCTCTCACGCGCAGCGCCGAGCGCCGCAGCCACCGCCTAGGCAGGCACGCCATTCATGACTACCGTTACTTGTCAAACAGGTTTTATACACGAAGGTGAGAAGCGGGGCCGCGCGCCACTCGCACATAGACGCACCGTAGATGGCGCCCTTACTTATGGGAGCGAGGAGGTGGGGAGGGGGGGGGGGATGCCGGCGGGAGCGGGGAGAGGAAGAGAGCGAGAAGGGGGAGGGGTACAATAACAACAACATCACACACGTGAGTGAGTGAGGATGAAGTGGAGTCGCCTTTGCTCTTCCGCCGTCACCACCAGGACGAAAACACACAGAGAGACCGCAGCCGCCCGTGTGGAATGGATCCGGATAAAAATCGGGTAAATTTGGTGTTTTCAGAACATCAAATTGATACTAAATGTACACGATATATACACCATAAATATACACCATATATACCCCAAATGCATTTGGTGTAGATATGGTGTACTTTCGTTCTTTTAATGGTGGTGAAAGGGGTCGTTTTAACACCATAAATACACCATATTTATCCCAAAGGCTGAAGCGTCCGAAAAGGTGAAAACAACAGCGCCGGCGACGCCGGTGGACCGAGACGAACCACCGACCTCTCGACTGAGAGGCTAGCTCCATATCCACTCGGCCACAGTGAACACATGGAGGAGGACGGTCGGCTGTCGCACTTTAGCGCGCTGCAGCGAGTTGGTGCCTTCGGATAAATATGGTGTATTTTTGGTGGCGAGGTGGCCCGCTGCAGCGCGCTGAAGTGCGACAGCCGACGGTCCCCCTCTATGTGTTCACTGTGGCCAAGTGGATACGAAGCCAGCCTCTCAGTCGAGAGGTCGGTGGTTCGACTCGCTCCGCCGGCGTCGCCGGCGCTGTTGTTTTCACCTTTTCGGACGCCTCAGCCTTTCGGATAAATATGGTGTATTTATGGTGTTAAAACGACCACTTTCACCACCATAAAAAGAACGAAAGTACACCATATCTACACCAAATGCATTTGGGGTATACTTGGGGTATATATGGTGTAAATTTATGGTGTATATATCGTGTACATTTAGTATCAATTTGGTGTTCTGAAAACACCAAATTTACCCGATTTTTATCCGGATCCATTCCACACGGGCGGTTCTAGTCGCAAAGGCACTGCAGCTGGTCGCGCCCGCACACACACACTCTGCCCCGCGCGCCGCGCCTCCGCGCCATCGACCCCCTGTGCCTGGCCCGGCCTGGTGCGGCCTGCCTGGCGTCCCTGACGTGACGACGGCCTGCTGCAGAGGGGCCTCCTACAGCCCGCGAGAGACCCTTTAGCGGGAGCAGGGCGCAAGACAAGCAGGGCCATACGGAAGCGACTTGTCACTTTGGGCGAAAAGTGGAGCGTCGGCGGCGGGGTCGGCTCGACAGCAGGCTGATGAGCCCGGGGGGGCATCCTGCACCATGCCACGCCGCGCCACGCCACGCCGCGCCGCACCGGGCCGCACCGGGCAGATGATGGGGCGCCCAGCCCGCGCGCGCCGCCCCCACCTGCACCACGCCACGCCGAGCCGCCCCCGGGCAGATGGGGCGCCCAGCGCGCGCGCGCGCCGCCACCCCACACCCCCGCCCCGCCCACAGAGGAGGACAAACGCGAAATCGAACGCCGCCGCGACGACCATCACTCCCTGCCGGCGTGCAATAACGTAAAAGGCACGGCCGGCGGCGGGAGGGAGCGCGCCGAGCGCGGCGAGGACACCGAACGAATTATTTCCTGCTGTTTGCTTCTGATCGCAACTCAACCGTGGTGGAGTCTCGGCCGCCGCGTGGAGGGGTGGGGGGGGGGGAGTAGAGCGGAGGTGGAGGAAGCAAAATAACGAAAATTCCGGAAGAGGAGGCGCTAGGAGACCGGAGAAGACGCAGCAGCCAGCCGGGCGCCCTCATGCTCGGATGTTGCGGGATTCGATCCCCAGATCACACCGTCCCTCGTGGACCGCACCAAGAACACGGGAAGGAGAGAGGAGGCCCCTGGATGGGTCGGCGGGGGGGGCCGTGGGGGACACCCTTGGCCCGGTGTGGCCCGGTGGGGCCCGACGAGAATAGCACGGCCCTAGGCGGCGGCGGCGCAGGGGCACAGCAGGGCCCCCGCAGCCCGACAGGCACCCGACAGGCCCCCGACAGGGCCATCCCGACGGAGCCGGATTACTCGCGACGAGGGGCGGGGCGGGGCGCGGCTGGGGCTCTCTGGGCGCCCGCCGCCCCCAAAGAGAGAGCAAGAGAGAGAGAAGAAAAGTGGGAGCAAGGCGAGGCGGGGGCGCGAGTAGTGGGAAAGTAAGTACGGCAGAAGGGGGAGGCGGGGAGCAGCAGCAGCAGCAGCAGCAGCAGGGCAGCCCTAGCCGTCATTCTGGAGAAACAACAACATGAACAATACAACAGGTGCACACAATCAGTTCCGGCGCAGCGCTCCACGCGCCCCGAGTGCCCGTGGCCGTGCCATGGCCGAGCTCGCCCCCCCTCCCCCTTCCAATCCCAGGCCACGGCAGCACCATTTCTAATCAAGCGAGAATAAGACCGACACATAAAGCAAGAAGAGAGGGGGAGAGAGAGAGAAGGGGAGAAGGAAGGAGGAAGGAGACTGGCGAGAGCGCGAGGGGTGGGTGCAGGGGTGGGTGTCCCTGGGGCGCGCTGGTCCACCGGCCCCGCCACGTGCACCAGCAGGACTTATTTGTGTCTCCCCTCCGAGGGCGGGGCGGGGCGGGGCTGAGCCGGGGGCACGCGGGCCGCAGGGTGCCGCGTTGGGCGCAGAGGTGCGTCTCCGATTGACGCAGCGCCCCACTCCTCACCCAACCCCCCGCCCCGCCCGGGCTGAGCCCCCCCTAGTGACGAACTGTCGTCCGGTGCAGCTCGCCTCCTGCTCCCTCCCCCTCGGCGCCCTCACCTCTTAGGCTCTCCTCTTCCCGACGCGAACAACACAGTTGCATCATTTTGGCAGCCGGGCTATTCTCGACGATGATATATTTACAGCGCCCCCTCCCTTCTCCTGCCCGACAAACACCTCACCCTCGGCGCCACCCCCTCCCGAAAGTTTGCTCTCGTGCCTCCATAAGTAATTATGCCGGTTAGAGAGAAAGGGAGAGAGAGAGAGGACGAGGGGGAGCGAAAAGATCGCAGCAGCACAAGCAATTTCCATCTCAAATCCTTCTTCCGTGTGGCGCGAGAGTGCGAGAGAGAGAGAGGAGACTAAGCACACAGTTCACAGGCACCCCCGCCGACACGGGCCCGCCCAGGTGCCAGGTTCATGCGCCCGGGTGGCAAAGAGATTTCCAAAACCCCTTGGGCCCCTGGCTGCTGGGGAAAATCGAGGGGGCGTGTTGGCGGGCGAACAGCATTCAAATGTACGGCAGGGGGTCAGACGGGGGCGAGGCGGGGCGAGGTGGGGCGCGTCCTGGGGGCGTGCCTGCAGCCCCTGCCCCACTCCGCTCTTTGTCGCTCCCGCTCGCTCCGACACCGACCCGCAAATGGAGAAAAAAGCAGAGAGAGGTGGGAAATGAAACATATTGCCTGTGGCGTTTGGCGTCGGGTCAGCGGGGGTATAGGAATTGAGGAGTGTTGGAAATAAAAGAGAGGTTTGGGGGGGGGGGGGGAGAAGCCAATTTAAAAAAACGCGGAGAAACGATGGAAGGGGAAAACGTTTTCCAATGAGCGGCCCGCTGCTGCTTCGACAGGCATTTCTACGCGCAGCCTGTATCCGACCCGACCCGACCCTTTCATCGGATTCGGCTTGCATAACGAGTGCAAAAGAGACAGACTTCTGCAAAGCGGGAGCAAGAGAGAGAGAGACAGAGAGAAGGAAAGGGGAGCGGCGGCGGCTATTGGCTGGCGGATCAAACAGGCCCGGGTCCCTCTTGTTCTATTCCCGGACGTGTGCGTCCCTCCAGCCCAGAGCAGCAGCGGCAGCAGCCCCCGCCGTGTCCACGCCACATGGAGCGTGGGGCGGGGCAGGCCACCGCGTCGCAGAACTCGAACGAAGCGAGCAGCGAATTAAGGGAATGAAGGGGGGGGGGGGGGCGGTACGCCAGGTACGTCCTCGACCAGGCCACCTGCTTAAATTAAGCCCCTCCCCCGAACAGGTACCGGGTGGTAAACAGGTGCGCCGGCGCCGGTGCCCCTGCGCCTCCTTGCCGTGGGCGTGCAGCCGTGGCCCTGCCTGCACCTCTGGCCCTGCGCCTCCTGCCGTGGGCGTGCAACCGCGGCCCTGCGCCCATGCCTGTGGCCTTCCTCCTCCTTCACGTGCTGACACCAAAAGTCTCAAAGAGACGCGGGCGTGCGAGCAGACTGTTGTAGTGATAAGGGAAAAATTTGAATCGTCGCCGAAAAATGGTCACTCTTTAGATTTCGCCGCGTCAAAATACGAGCGTCAGCAGCTACGCTAGAGAGTGTCGTGCGACTGTACATAACTGCGAGGGAGTAAGTAAACCGAGTCCGTTACCCCCCGCAACCACTGCTCACGAGCCAGGGCAGGTTATACGGCCCCCGTCCTACTGTACGTGTACGCGGCGGTCACCGCGACCAAAGCCGCGGGGCGGGGCGGGGCGGGGCGGGGCCGTGCGCCAGGAATGCATGCGGCGGGCAGCAGGGGCCGAACAGAGGCGGAACGGATCCCGCGCGCATCGATTTTAAACGCTCGGATGCAAAGGGCAGTGGGCAAAGCCCAGTCAACAGGAAACCTTCCATTTCACCTGACAGTGACGGGCCAGGGGCCGCAGGGCCGCAGGGCCGCGGGGCCGCGCGGTGCAATCGGGCCGTATGACGGGACTCGGGAGGAGAGCTTGTTTTTGAAGTGCCTCGCGGCCCGCGGCCTTCGGGACGGGACGGACCTGTCCGCCTGCCGCCGCGCCACTCCGCGTCTGTCACAGGACTGATACAATGTTTACGCCGCGGCGCGCCGAGAGAGAGAGAGAGAAAGAGGCATAGGCAAGGACGAGAGCGATAGGGGGGGAGCATGCGCGCGCGAGAGAGCAAGAGGGAGAATGAGGGAGAATGAGGGAGGGGGGACGAGCGGCGCGGGAGCGAGAGAGAGAGCGCGCACGCGCAAGCAATGCTGACGCAATCGAGCAATCAGTTGGGACGGACGGCAGAAACAAAACACGAGGATGCGAGAGGATCCTCTTCGGACGTGGGCCCTATCTATCTATGGGCCTCGACGCCGTGGTGCCCGGGGCGGCCGTGGACTTCCCTGCTGGCCAGCACGCGCACCCTCTGGCAGGAAGTGCACGACGGGGAGCTCTCTTGTTTGCCGTGGCGGGATGCAACCGGGGGGGCCTCGGGGGCGCGCGCTCTCAACGCGTCGCATACTCAAGTGGAAAGACATTACGCAAACGCCGCCAGAGCCTACGGTAATCCTCGTACAGCAAGAGGAGTGAACAACAGCTGGCGCCGCCGAGCGCCCCGGCCCCGCCGCACGCCCGCCCCGGCCGAGGCGCACATTGCAACACCTGTCACAATACGAGTACAGCAGGTGAAGGTGTGGAGGTGGAGGGGGCTCGGATCCAAACCGCACAAACACGAAAAACTCTGCGGACTTCCCCGAGCCCTTCTCTTTCTGTCCCCCACCTCCAAAAACACACACTACACGGGCGCGCCTGCGCGCGCGCACGCACAGCGCTGCGGCGAGGGAACGACCAAAACGTCGTAGTATAAACTCGCACCACAAAAATTCCCCCAGAATGATATCGATCCGCGCCGAAGCAGAAGACGGACCGCCGCAAAAACACACACTCTTGGCCGCCCGTTCGTTCTGCCGCTTATTAGAAAGTAGTGCAGTCAGTGCAGGCCGGGCAGCCAGCCCACCGGACCGGACCACAGAGTGGCGAATCAACATTCCTCGGCGATGAGCCGAGCGAGCAGCAGCGCAGCGGGACACAGAGGCGGACACACTCCTCGCGCGCAGCCCGCTGCCATATTGATGTAAACAAACGCAACACCCACCAGTGCGGTAGTCCTGGTAACGTGAAGACGCCACCTTGGAGGAGCTGGCGAACAGTTTTCGGACGAAAGACGACGAGGAAGGAGAGGCGAGTGCCCTCACTGCACTGCAGGAGCACTGCCTCGTTCGAGTTCGGAGACGATGACGACGGCCTTCTTGACAACACTATACACTTTTGCACAATCACAACACCAGAATCAAAACAATTCACTACGCAGGCGCACTGCGGGGTTTTTGTCGCACACAAATTCACTCTAGGCGCGCGTAGTATTTCACTAAAACAGCTGGGCCGTCACGGCGCCGTGTCGCAGTGCAGACGGTGCCGAGGTTGTAAACAAAACAACGCCGATGTCGGAACCAGGGCGGGAGCGACGAGCACCATGACCGAAGCGAGAGAGCCGCGCGCGAAGCCGAGCCGAACCGACCGTCGAGCCAGGCGAACCGACCAACACTGACGTTACGTTACGTTTCCCTGAAAGAACTCCCGCGCGCCGCGCGCCAAACACAAGGCTGCGCTCACAACGGCCGGGCTCCGCCTGCTCGGGCCGCGCCACGCTACGCTGGGCCACGCCGCGGCAGCAGCAGCAGCAGCAGCAGCGGGCCTAGCGTGGCGGCGGCGTCCCTCCCTCCCCCACCCCCACACTGCGCCAGCCGCTGCCCTTCCCTTCCCTTCACTCCCCCTCGCACCGTCTCTAAGCCCTGTGCTGTGGGTCGGTGGCTGGCCTGGCCGGGCTCGAGCAGCAGCGCGCAGGGCTTGCAGGAGGAGGGCTGGGCCCGGGCTGTAAAGTACGGGGCAGGGCCCGTGAGATGCAGCGCGGAGGGGAGTAAACGTTTTTACTGCACCGAGACCAGCGCCGCAGTGTTCCCTCGAGCTCGAGCAAGCCTCGTGGCCGTGCCGCCGCATTCCAGGGAATCATATTTGCGGCCCCATCAAAAATGTCAAAACAAAACACCCGTCTCATTTGAACGCGACTCGACAATTGTGTGATGTGACACGTGACGGTAATGCATGTGGAGTATACTACTTAGACTTAGAAATAGCTGCCACGAGCCTTGTCACAAACCCCCCAAAAGTGATTGTTATGGTCGGTTATGGTTGTCACCCAGGGTCACTGACACATTCTTTTAAGCCAACAATGAACATCTACCCCACCTACGACTCACCGGACTCACCTCCAGAGTACTGGAAGCATATTGCAATGTCACGCTCTTGTTGCAAACGGTATATGTTGCCAACTAAGAGCGTTCCGCATTTTTATGCACTCCCGACACGACCGCCTCTAACTCCATCAGGGGAGACAAGACGCGGCGCAAATGAGAATGAGTGCCCCGCGCTGCCCGCGCGCGCCTTTGAAACCGCAAACGAGCGGCAGATGCGGTGAGGGGGTGGAAGTGTAAAATAATTCCCCCTCTCTTTCCTCTTCACCACCCGTTGGCCGCCGCTGCCACCACAGCCGCCGACGTCCTCTGCCTGACGGACGGGACGGGACGGTCCTCCTGGGGGCGACGGCGAGCAGGTCCTTCCCTCTGCATTGTTGTCGTCCGTCCCAATTATTAGAGGCACGGCGGGGAGGGGGCGCTGGAGCTGGAGAGGAGGAGGGAGGAGAGGGGAGGGGAGTAGGGGTGTAGAGAAATGCAAAAAGCCCTCCGGGTCGCGGAGTTTGTTGGCGTGGCACGGGGTGAGCGACGACGACGACGGGAACGACGACAAAATGGCGTTGGTCGACAGAGAAAGAGAGAGAGCAAGGGAGAGAGAGAGAGAGAGAGAGAGAGAGAGAGAGAGAGAGACGGGAAGGGGAAGGAAGAAGAAAAATGTTTGTATTATTATTATTTTTCTTGTGTCCAGTGGCGGCGGCGGCGGCGGCGCCGGCGGCGGCAGGGTGAAGTGACTGCATACAATGGCGCCGCTGTGCGCGCGTCTGCTGCTGCTGCTGATACTACTGCTGCTGCCTGACTCACTGACTGACTGGAGATGGAAATGGGGGGAAAAGCACACAAAAGAAAAAGGGAAGCGAAGAGGGAAGGGCCCTCGGGGCCTCTGAGGGCGGCAGACAATGGGGGGCGATGGGCGCGGTGCTTACCAATATCGTCGTGATGATAACGGCGCGCGACAAATAAACAGCGGCGCACTCCGCGGTGCCGGGGCGGGGCGGGGCGGGGAGCAGGCAATGGAGCCTCTCCATGGCTGTTGTTTTCTCGCCGTTTCATAGCACCTCGACGACACGACGACGCCCGGTGGCGACAATTATCACCCGGCTAACATAGTGACACTTGTCTAATTCTATTGCCATCGAGTCCCGCCCCGCCCTCCGCCCGCCCCGCCCGCCCCGCGGCCCCGGACAGCACAATCATCACCTTGTCACCCAAACGAGCGGTGCGGGGAGAGCAGGTGTGGCCATGGGACGCAAGGTAGGGGGGCAGGGGCGAGGCGTCAAGCGTGGTCAATGAACCGTCTCAGCGGACAGTGCGCGGAGGACGATTCAAAGTCGTGGGACGCGTGGCGGCGGCGGGCGCGAGCTGCGCGAGCTGCGCACTATACTATAGGAGAGGGGCGCGGCGGGACAGCGGGGCAGCTCAGGGGGAAGCGCGCTGCGCAGAGCGGGCGGGGCGCGGCCGTGCGGAGGCCTTAGGCGCGACGACGGTTGACCTGGCGCACCCGAGGCTATAGCCTTGCCCCGCTGCACACTGCCCCCGAGCAGAGGGGGTCGCGAAGAGGAGCAGTCCGCCCTAAGCGGCTTCCGCGCCGGCCAGCCTGGCCTCCGGCCTGTCAGAGGTACCACTAGGGGCTTCCAAGGACGAGGAGGGGCGGGGCTGGGCGGGGCTGGGCAGTGCGGCAGTGATCCTCGTGCAACCACCCTTTGCCCTCATCGGATCCGGCTCACAGCATCATTGCGATGCGGTACGCGTACGGCCGCGCCCTCGCCGCCGCCCCCAACCCCCGCGCCCACCAGCTCGCCG
>NW_026267288.1:0-4624 GCF_000697945.3 Frankliniella occidentalis | reverse complement strand
GGGGGGGGGGAGAAGCCAATTTAAAAAAACGCGGAGAAACGATGGAAGGGGAAAACGTTTTCCAATGAGCGGCCCGCTGCTGCTTCGACAGGCATTTCTACGCGCAGCCTGTATCCGACCCGACCCGACCCTTTCATCGGATTCGGCTTGCATAACGAGTGCAAAAGAGACAGACTTCTGCAAAGCGGGAGCAAGAGAGAGAGAGACAGAGAGAAGGAAAGGGGAGCGGCGGCGGCTATTGGCTGGCGGATCAAACAGGCCCGGGTCCCTCTTGTTCTATTCCCGGACGTGTGCGTCCCTCCAGCCCAGAGCAGCAGCGGCAGCAGCCCCCGCCGTGTCCACGCCACATGGAGCGTGGGGCGGGGCAGGCCACCGCGTCGCAGAACTCGAACGAAGCGAGCAGCGAATTAAGGGAATGAAGGGGGGGGGGGGGGCGGTACGCCAGGTACGTCCTCGACCAGGCCACCTGCTTAAATTAAGCCCCTCCCCCGAACAGGTACCGGGTGGTAAACAGGTGCGCCGGCGCCGGTGCCCCTGCGCCTCCTTGCCGTGGGCGTGCAGCCGTGGCCCTGCCTGCACCTCTGGCCCTGCGCCTCCTGCCGTGGGCGTGCAACCGCGGCCCTGCGCCCATGCCTGTGGCCTTCCTCCTCCTTCACGTGCTGACACCAAAAGTCTCAAAGAGACGCGGGCGTGCGAGCAGACTGTTGTAGTGATAAGGGAAAAATTTGAATCGTCGCCGAAAAATGGTCACTCTTTAGATTTCGCCGCGTCAAAATACGAGCGTCAGCAGCTACGCTAGAGAGTGTCGTGCGACTGTACATAACTGCGAGGGAGTAAGTAAACCGAGTCCGTTACCCCCCGCAACCACTGCTCACGAGCCAGGGCAGGTTATACGGCCCCCGTCCTACTGTACGTGTACGCGGCGGTCACCGCGACCAAAGCCGCGGGGCGGGGCGGGGCGGGGCGGGGCCGTGCGCCAGGAATGCATGCGGCGGGCAGCAGGGGCCGAACAGAGGCGGAACGGATCCCGCGCGCATCGATTTTAAACGCTCGGATGCAAAGGGCAGTGGGCAAAGCCCAGTCAACAGGAAACCTTCCATTTCACCTGACAGTGACGGGCCAGGGGCCGCAGGGCCGCAGGGCCGCGGGGCCGCGCGGTGCAATCGGGCCGTATGACGGGACTCGGGAGGAGAGCTTGTTTTTGAAGTGCCTCGCGGCCCGCGGCCTTCGGGACGGGACGGACCTGTCCGCCTGCCGCCGCGCCACTCCGCGTCTGTCACAGGACTGATACAATGTTTACGCCGCGGCGCGCCGAGAGAGAGAGAGAGAAAGAGGCATAGGCAAGGACGAGAGCGATAGGGGGGGAGCATGCGCGCGCGAGAGAGCAAGAGGGAGAATGAGGGAGAATGAGGGAGGGGGGACGAGCGGCGCGGGAGCGAGAGAGAGAGCGCGCACGCGCAAGCAATGCTGACGCAATCGAGCAATCAGTTGGGACGGACGGCAGAAACAAAACACGAGGATGCGAGAGGATCCTCTTCGGACGTGGGCCCTATCTATCTATGGGCCTCGACGCCGTGGTGCCCGGGGCGGCCGTGGACTTCCCTGCTGGCCAGCACGCGCACCCTCTGGCAGGAAGTGCACGACGGGGAGCTCTCTTGTTTGCCGTGGCGGGATGCAACCGGGGGGGCCTCGGGGGCGCGCGCTCTCAACGCGTCGCATACTCAAGTGGAAAGACATTACGCAAACGCCGCCAGAGCCTACGGTAATCCTCGTACAGCAAGAGGAGTGAACAACAGCTGGCGCCGCCGAGCGCCCCGGCCCCGCCGCACGCCCGCCCCGGCCGAGGCGCACATTGCAACACCTGTCACAATACGAGTACAGCAGGTGAAGGTGTGGAGGTGGAGGGGGCTCGGATCCAAACCGCACAAACACGAAAAACTCTGCGGACTTCCCCGAGCCCTTCTCTTTCTGTCCCCCACCTCCAAAAACACACACTACACGGGCGCGCCTGCGCGCGCGCACGCACAGCGCTGCGGCGAGGGAACGACCAAAACGTCGTAGTATAAACTCGCACCACAAAAATTCCCCCAGAATGATATCGATCCGCGCCGAAGCAGAAGACGGACCGCCGCAAAAACACACACTCTTGGCCGCCCGTTCGTTCTGCCGCTTATTAGAAAGTAGTGCAGTCAGTGCAGGCCGGGCAGCCAGCCCACCGGACCGGACCACAGAGTGGCGAATCAACATTCCTCGGCGATGAGCCGAGCGAGCAGCAGCGCAGCGGGACACAGAGGCGGACACACTCCTCGCGCGCAGCCCGCTGCCATATTGATGTAAACAAACGCAACACCCACCAGTGCGGTAGTCCTGGTAACGTGAAGACGCCACCTTGGAGGAGCTGGCGAACAGTTTTCGGACGAAAGACGACGAGGAAGGAGAGGCGAGTGCCCTCACTGCACTGCAGGAGCACTGCCTCGTTCGAGTTCGGAGACGATGACGACGGCCTTCTTGACAACACTATACACTTTTGCACAATCACAACACCAGAATCAAAACAATTCACTACGCAGGCGCACTGCGGGGTTTTTGTCGCACACAAATTCACTCTAGGCGCGCGTAGTATTTCACTAAAACAGCTGGGCCGTCACGGCGCCGTGTCGCAGTGCAGACGGTGCCGAGGTTGTAAACAAAACAACGCCGATGTCGGAACCAGGGCGGGAGCGACGAGCACCATGACCGAAGCGAGAGAGCCGCGCGCGAAGCCGAGCCGAACCGACCGTCGAGCCAGGCGAACCGACCAACACTGACGTTACGTTACGTTTCCCTGAAAGAACTCCCGCGCGCCGCGCGCCAAACACAAGGCTGCGCTCACAACGGCCGGGCTCCGCCTGCTCGGGCCGCGCCACGCTACGCTGGGCCACGCCGCGGCAGCAGCAGCAGCAGCAGCAGCGGGCCTAGCGTGGCGGCGGCGTCCCTCCCTCCCCCACCCCCACACTGCGCCAGCCGCTGCCCTTCCCTTCCCTTCACTCCCCCTCGCACCGTCTCTAAGCCCTGTGCTGTGGGTCGGTGGCTGGCCTGGCCGGGCTCGAGCAGCAGCGCGCAGGGCTTGCAGGAGGAGGGCTGGGCCCGGGCTGTAAAGTACGGGGCAGGGCCCGTGAGATGCAGCGCGGAGGGGAGTAAACGTTTTTACTGCACCGAGACCAGCGCCGCAGTGTTCCCTCGAGCTCGAGCAAGCCTCGTGGCCGTGCCGCCGCATTCCAGGGAATCATATTTGCGGCCCCATCAAAAATGTCAAAACAAAACACCCGTCTCATTTGAACGCGACTCGACAATTGTGTGATGTGACACGTGACGGTAATGCATGTGGAGTATACTACTTAGACTTAGAAATAGCTGCCACGAGCCTTGTCACAAACCCCCCAAAAGTGATTGTTATGGTCGGTTATGGTTGTCACCCAGGGTCACTGACACATTCTTTTAAGCCAACAATGAACATCTACCCCACCTACGACTCACCGGACTCACCTCCAGAGTACTGGAAGCATATTGCAATGTCACGCTCTTGTTGCAAACGGTATATGTTGCCAACTAAGAGCGTTCCGCATTTTTATGCACTCCCGACACGACCGCCTCTAACTCCATCAGGGGAGACAAGACGCGGCGCAAATGAGAATGAGTGCCCCGCGCTGCCCGCGCGCGCCTTTGAAACCGCAAACGAGCGGCAGATGCGGTGAGGGGGTGGAAGTGTAAAATAATTCCCCCTCTCTTTCCTCTTCACCACCCGTTGGCCGCCGCTGCCACCACAGCCGCCGACGTCCTCTGCCTGACGGACGGGACGGGACGGTCCTCCTGGGGGCGACGGCGAGCAGGTCCTTCCCTCTGCATTGTTGTCGTCCGTCCCAATTATTAGAGGCACGGCGGGGAGGGGGCGCTGGAGCTGGAGAGGAGGAGGGAGGAGAGGGGAGGGGAGTAGGGGTGTAGAGAAATGCAAAAAGCCCTCCGGGTCGCGGAGTTTGTTGGCGTGGCACGGGGTGAGCGACGACGACGACGGGAACGACGACAAAATGGCGTTGGTCGACAGAGAAAGAGAGAGAGCAAGGGAGAGAGAGAGAGAGAGAGAGACGGGAAGGGGAAGGAAGAAGAAAAATGTTTGTATTATTATTATTTTTCTTGTGTCCAGTGGCGGCGGCGGCGGCGGCGCCGGCGGCGGCAGGGTGAAGTGACTGCATACAATGGCGCCGCTGTGCGCGCGTCTGCTGCTGCTGCTGATACTACTGCTGCTGCCTGACTCACTGACTGACTGGAGATGGAAATGGGGGGAAAAGCACACAAAAGAAAAAGGGAAGCGAAGAGGGAAGGGCCCTCGGGGCCTCTGAGGGCGGCAGACAATGGGGGGCGATGGGCGCGGTGCTTACCAATATCGTCGTGATGATAACGGCGCGCGACAAATAAACAGCGGCGCACTCCGCGGTGCCGGGGCGGGGCGGGGCGGGGAGCAGGCAATGGAGCCTCTCCATGGCTGTTGTTTTCTCGCCGTTTCATAGCACCTCGACGACACGACGACGCCCGGTGGCGACAATTATCACCCGGCTAACATAGTGACACTTGTCTAATTCTATTGCCA
>NW_026267287.1:659503-665542 GCF_000697945.3 Frankliniella occidentalis | reverse complement strand
CGCAGTTCAACAATTGTTCCATTTTTTTTAATCCCCGCCTACCCCCCACAGGGATGCTCTCTGCCAAAAAATGATGACTAAAGGAAAAACAAATTGTGTGTGTGTGTGTGTGTGTGTGTGTGTGTGTGTGTGTGTGTGTGTCCGATGCGTGCATGCGAGTCTCACCGCCGCCTCTCGCGGATCAGCCTTATCGGCTCTAGGCAGCGCCGGCCCGCGTCCCCGCGGGTCAAGGGCGGCACGACGCATGGCGGCAACATCCGCGCAAGTCTGCTCGTCGGGCGCTGCAGTTACGGGGGGCGACCTCGAAAACGCGTCCATTCCTCGCATGTGTAGAAATGTTTATTATTTTATTTTCGTCGGTAATCGGGGAAGGCCGCGAGAAGTCTATGCGTGCGGACGGTCCCTGACCTAACTTCACTAGGCACAGACCAGCTTCTGCAGCTCATACGACTGTCGGTTGTTGGCTCAATCATTGGCCTGTTTGGTCGTGATAGGTACCAGTCATTGAAAGAAATAACAAATTATGTCTGGAGAGAGCAAATAATACGTATATTTGCAAATACTAGAGGTGGCTGATGAACCCCGCTCATTCTGTAGTTATGCTGTACCGCACGCACTCGTGCGGGCGGGTTGCCTACTCGCTCGGCCCCTAAGACGCCGTTGACAGGGGCGATGGGCAAGCCAACCCGCACTCGTGCGGGCGGTACAGCATAACTACAAAAGTGAGCGGGGTTAATTTGCCACCTGGTACATTTTATTTTTTCTTTCAGATTATTGGTTTTACAAGATGAGAAGTCAGCTCGCCCTTTTGGTCTTGGCCGTGGCAGTTTTTGCCATAGGCGAGGTCCACGCCGCTTCCACCATGATCACCACGGACAAGGACGGTGAGAAAATAAAACAGGTCAAAAGGGTAGTGAATGTAAAGGACAACACTGGAACTGCTGGAGTGGTGTGTCCTTTCTAAAAAAAGAAAGGCGGAATTTATGGTTGCTCAACTAGAGAGCGATGTTTCGTTTTTCGTCGCTCCATTTGAGCGAAGTGCGTAATTCAAATGAAGCAATGTTTCGAAAATCATCACCCAAAGAGCGACGAAAGCAAACGCCGCTTCTCCAAGAGTAATCAAATTGGAAACGATGCGTCGCTCTTATGGGACAGTAGTGACGCCCGTGACTCTTGCATTCCCAGTGAACCGTCAGTGCGGTACATTTTGCGTCCGATCGGCTCATGCGGCGCCGCCCCGCGCGCCCCGCCGCGGGCTCCACGTCCGCCTCCTTGGGGCTTCCCTCCCCACTCTCGGCAGAAAAATGCGAGATCACATTCGATCCCAGTGGCTCATCGAATCGGTGATCGAGTCGAGTCAGCTGGTCGCTATGAGCGGGGTCTCGCGGCGCTCTCCAGGGAATGCTCACTGCTCGCCTCGACTCGCCACGCCACGCCACGCCGGCTAAGCCCAGTGCAGTGCGTGCGGTGCCCTACAAGTGCGTTACAGGACCGGTTCCGGTTTGTTTTGCAGGCTCGATAAACTGCGACGGCCTAAAGTGCCCGCCGGGCAACGGCGTGCGCTGCGAGGTCAACTCCAGCACCCTCAACGGCCAGGGCACCGTGACGCGGAAGTGCGTGGACGCCACAGGTTGTGTAGAAACACAGTTTCTCTGTTTATTTAATTCTGTCACTCTTTCCAATAATTTTTCCCTTGACTCCCACTTTTCGTAGCGCAACAGATTTTTATTTAAAATTATTTGTCCATAATTCATGCTTTGTTTTGAAGGTGCTGTGCTGGCGCAAGGGTCGTACAACGTGCAGTCTCCTGGATTGACGTTTGCCAAGCATTCTTCGACTGCCATTATCTACACGAAAAGCTAACTTGTCCGACTGTAGCATAGGAGCCACACTCTTCCACAGTTATATTTATTTATTGTGATTATAATTACTGCATTCACCCTGATTCATCTCCCGCATTTTTCCATTTGCAATAATTTTTATTGTTCTCTCATGTAAAAACCTCAAACTCAATTGTAAATAAAACAATTAGTAAAGGAATAAAAAGTTAATGGCGACTTTTTCACTTGCAAATAATTGTTTATCTCCTCCCTTCCCGGCGTTTAGCAGTGCCGTTTTCGGATGTGGTGTGGCCGGCTGTGGCCCGCCGGGCTATCACACGAGATGTGTGCTCTAGGCTCACGCTCTCGCAGTATCCCGGCCGCTCTCTCACGGGGGCGTTCGTGTGCTCGGGTTCCCCCGCTCGGGAGGGGCACTGCTTGCTTGGCCCTTGCCTATGTGTCCTCGACAAGCTGCACCCTGGCTGCCTCCGAGTCCTGGCCCTCTCCGCGCCTTCTCCCTGTTCTCCACCTTCTGCCCCCGTTTGTCCTGCCGAGGTTTGTTCGCACTGTCGTGTGGGGGGGTCTCATTAGCCCCCCTCGTCAGGTGCTCGCGGGCGGGGCGTCGCGCCCTGCTCAGTGTGAGGCTCGGAGAGGAGTGCAGCTCCGCCTTGGGCTCCGCACAACGGGGCTTGATGGGGGCTGCACATGGGGCTGCACATGGGGCTGCTTCAGGTGCGGTGAGTATGAGAAATCCTTTACAGCTCAGCCTGCTGGCCGGTCCACACCGAGTCCAAACATCCTAGGCAGCGGAATGACTGAGAAACACGCCTGCTTCATTTGTTTTTGCCATCGGTCGTTTAGATCGGTCAATGCAGTGTTTTGGAATCTGGGGGAGGGGTGAAGCAAGCGGGGAGCAGGGAGGGTGGGGTGGATGAGGGCAACGGTGGTTAGAAAAGACTCAAAGGTGCGTTTCTACTAAATTTTGTCATGGTGCTGTGGTGCGCGGGACGGTCTTTGTGTTTGAGCACACGACTCGTCGTAAATCTGTCGGCCCGTCCAGTAAAGTTGTTTCTCTGATAAAGCAGCGCCTGTGCACCTGCAGCAGCCGGGACGAGGTGCGCGGCGCGCGGTGGCGCGACGGAAACTTAGGAAAGTATCACCTTCGGTATCACCCCTGATGCTCAGGTTTCTGGCCGTGCTCCTCCTCGAGGCGGTCGTCGTACACGTCCGCCCTGAGCTCCACCTGGAGAATGGCTCCTCAGTTGGCGGGCCGCTGCAGCAGGCGGACTCTACCGCGGCGGGCATCCCGACGACGCCTTCGGCCCTGGTGACGGACACACGCGGCGGCGCCCTCCTGGTTACTGACCTTGTCGACAGACATCTCGAGGCGAACATACCCGCCTTCCCCGTGCCCAACTCTCTCGACGCGACCCCTCGCCCCGCCCCGACGGGGACGTCACCGCCCTGGCCAACCACGCTCCTCCACGCGACGCCGACGCAGCCCCTCTCGGAGTGGGGCAGCGCGCCTGTGAACGCCGTGGCCGTGCACCTCCCCGTCGTCCCGGTGGCAGCCGCTGACAAGCCGGGGCATCAGGCTCACCAGGCGCAGGGCGGTCACCGCCACCCCCCTTGCCAGCCGGGCCTGCAGCGCCCGGGCCGCTGCGAGGTCAGCGTGCGCTCGATTGGCGACGGCAACCGGGTGGTCTGCTCCGGCGGACTCCACAAGATCTCGCGGACACGGAGGTTGGTACAAGTCACGGGGCCCTGAGCACTCGTGCGCCATGTTTGTTCACCGAGCCGTCCCCGCTGCCCCGCAGCCACAAGAAGACCACGGCCCTGGTGCTCTGCTACTGGCCGGAGGACACGTTCGACCCCAGCATGCTGACCATGTTCGAGCGGCTCGAGCGCCTCCGGCTCTCCGACAGCAACATCACCGAGGTGCTGGACTTCCCGTACCACGAGCACCTGCAGGAGCTGGTGCTGTCCGGGCTGGGGCTCACCTGGGTCGGCGACGACATCTTCATGGGGCTGCGGCGCCTGCGCGTCCTGGACCTCAGCCGCAACCTCCTGAGCTCGCTTGACAGGACCTGCGTGCTGCGCCTGCCGAGCCTCCAGCAGCTACTCCTCGCCGGTGAGTTGCCCTATCATGAAATGCCGTAAAAACGGTGAAGTTTCGACGTCGATTTTTCCCCCTTGTGACATTGTTTTTCCCACTTGGAATCGGAGCGGCCAGAGTTCGACCGCACTGGTGCACCTCGAGTGTTCTGGGTTGACTCGGAGAAAACATGAAGTGAGAAGGGCATGCTCATGCACTTGTTGATCCAGGCAACCCGTGGCGGTGCACGTTGAGGCTGGCCTGGCTGGCGGAGCCCGCCGCCCGCCGGCTCGTCGCGGACGCGGACGGGATGCAGTGCGGCGCGGCCCTCTGGCCCCGGAGGCCCGTCCTGCCCGTCCTCACGCTGCTCAAGGTGCGCTCAACGGACAGCCAAAGTAGCCGTGGTGTGAGGTGCAGGAGCTAATGACGAGTGACGCTGGCGCCCCCCACCTCAGCGCGTGTCCGACGAGTGCCCGGCCAGCAACCCGTGCTCCTGCGAGTTGACGGGCGTCGTCAGGGACGCGAGGGAGGCGCCCCGAGGCGCGCCCCGCGACCCCGGGGGCGGCGGCGGCGGCGAGCTCCTGCCCATCATCACGGTCAACTGCAGCCACCGCAGCCTGGGCGCCATCCCGGGGCGCCTGCCCGCCAACACCACCACGCTGCTGCTGCGAGGGAACAAGGTATACCTACACCTACCCTTCGGGTTGGGTTCGGTCACGAGCAGGCTGGAGGGCTGGAGCTTTTTTCGAGGATCATTCTTGTCCGGATTAAATTTGTACCTGGGACGATGTAAATAGTCAAGTACATATACAGTGAAAGTGCGCCGTCCGGCCGTCCGGTTCCAGATTACGAGCGTACGACCCCTTGTGGACCTTCACGCCAGCGTCCTCGACGTGTACCTGGACGACAACCAAGTGGAGTCCATCGCCGACCTCGAGGGGTCGCCTTGGCTGGCCAACTTTAGGGTGCTCAGCCTGAGGGCCAACAAGCTCGAACAGGTAAGCTGGCTCCTTGACATGGTTTGGTGCGTCTAAAGTTACATTTGTTCTCCCTCAACTCCTCGACCCAGCTGCCGACTTATGCCCTGGACAACGCCCTGGAGAGGAACGACCACGTGGTCAGGGTGTACCTCGGGCTCAACCCCTGGCGATGTGACTGCCAGTTCACGCCCACGTTCCAGGTAAATGAGGTCAAAGGGTTCGTCTGAAAGCTCCTCTTCACCCCGACTTCCTCTACATAAATACTCACTCTTTGGCCTCCCGAAAGGAACTGCTTGCCAAATACAAGCCCCTCATTCAGGACTGGGATGATATCCGTTGCGCCGCCGTCGAGGGTGACGACAATTCGATGAAGAAGGTAAACCCTTATGGAAGATATTCTTAGTGAAACGATTATTTTCCTTCTTTACGCCGTCCCGTCCTTGCCCTCCAGATACACGCGTTGAGTCGGCGCGCTGTCTGCCGCGAGGAGGGGGAGCCGCGGGTGTCGGCCCTGGACCTGCTGAACGCGGCGCTGGGCGTGTCCCTGGCGGCCGTGCTCGCCAAGCTGGCCTTCGACTTCTGGCGGTATCGACGGTACGGCAGGCTGCCCTGGATCGCCACCAAGCTGCCCTAGGTGGCGCAGCAATAATTTTGACCTCTATGTGGTGACAGGTTTGAACAAAAAAACGTGCTGCCCTATCAATAGATAAATAATTTATGCAATAAATAATAATCATCACAAACGTTCAAAAAATGCAGTGAAACAAATAGGGTACATGTACTCATATAAAGACGTGTTCCTAGTAGTCTTTTCAGTTATAGCGTTATAGTTTGCAAGTACTGAGATCGTATAAGCGCGACGAGCTATGCCATGCAGCCCTGCGGCGAGGCGGATCATGAGAGAAGGGCGCCCTGGAGTCCCAGCTTTTTTCCCGTAAGAACCCGCCTGACGGACTTTGGCAACACCCTGACGCCGCTGTATTGGTCGAAGACCATTTCCAAGGTCAGTGTCGGATTCAGCACATTTAGACGAAGAGGAAGATGTGCTTTGTGATACCGTTTGAAAACCTGGGAGCCGGCCTGAGCACTTGAAACCTACTACGAGGGGCGCGGGCCGGCCTCGGGCGCGGCTGGCTGGCTGGCG
>NW_026267287.1:657041-659453 GCF_000697945.3 Frankliniella occidentalis | reverse complement strand
GCGCCCGAGGCCGGCCCGCGCCCCTCGTAGTAGGTTTCAAGTGCTCAGGCCGGCTCCCGGGTTTTCAAACGGTATCACAAAGCACATCTTCCTCTTCGTCTAAATGTGCTGAATCCGACACTGACCTTGGAAATGGTCTTCGACCAATGCAGCGGCGTCGGGGTGTTGCCAAAGTCCGTCAGGCGGGTTCTTACGGGGAAAAAGCTGGGACTCCAGGGCGCCCTTCTCTCATGGGCGGATCTAGAAGGCCCTTCATTTACTTTCCGACGGAAAGTAGACAAGGGAGCGATGTAGACACTCTCACCCTGCCCCTGAGCATACTTTGCACATCCCACCAAAAATCGATCGAATATTACCAATAATCAAATCGATCAGTGACACCGCAGAGAAGAGGATCAGTTCTTCTTTACGGGGGTGGCAGGGGAGGCCACTGCAGTCGGGGATGCTGCCTTGACGGCGACCTTGACGGGCGCGGGCGGGCTGCGGGGCTTGGTGTCCTCCTTGATGACGGTGATCTTGTGCTGGCCGTGGTGGTGGGACACCTTCGGGGCCTCCTTGTCCTTGACGGCCGCTGCCACGGGCTTGTTGGGCTGCTGTCGCTGCGGCTTGACCCCGGGAGCTTCCCTCAGGGGTGGCTTAGGGGGCGCCTTCAGCTGGACGGGCTGCATCTTGACGGCCTCCTTCACGTTCACGTTGCCGCTGACTGTGCTGCTCGCCTTGTGGCCGCTGCTGGCGATGCGGTCCTGGACCGGCACCTTGACGGCTGCGGCCTGCTTCGCCGGGGCTTGCTTCACGGGCTGGGCCTTGTGCGCGCTGACGGGCTCCTTCACCACCTCCTTGAGGGCCTCCTTCACGGGCTCCTTGACCGCCTCCTTCACGGCGGGCTTCGCTGCGACAGCCAATGGCGATGCGGCGGGCACTGGACTCGCCGACTCACCGACGGGGTCCTTGGCAGGGGTGCCAGAAATCGGGGTTGCCTCCTTTACGGATTCCTTCGAGTCCGAAACGATGGCGTCCTGCTTAGGCGCTGAGGTCTTTGTGGCAGTGTCCTTGGTAACGGGGGCCGCCTGCTTGACAGAGGATTCCTTGGACGGCAGGTCCTTCACAGGCTCGGACACAGGAGTTGCTGCGGGTGCGGCGGCGGCAGGCTTGGCGCCGCCCTGGACGGGGGCAGGTCGGTGCCTCCTGGTGCCATGGTGGTGTTTACGAGTGTTGGACCTGAAACAAACAGAAAATAAGCTCTACGAAGGCCTTTTCCAGCCAATAGGGGCGAGGGTTTGCGACCCAGAGACACTTACGAGGAGGGGCGCCTTGCGCGGCGGCAGCGGCCGGTCTGGTCCCGGTAGTAGCCGAGGCCGCAGTGCAGGTGCGCCACGGACACGGTGCCGGCGGGCCGCACGCCCTGGCTCTGCGTGGGGCGGGTGCCCGGCGGGGGCGGCGCCACGGGGCTCGAGCCTGCGGGGACCGGGGCCGGCGGCGCGGGGGCGGCACGCGCCTCCACTGCCGTGGTGGACCGCGGCTCCAGGTCCTCCTCCTCCTGGCTATCGTCGGCGACCTCCTCCCCACGGGCGGCGGCCGCGTCCCAAGGGGGCAGCTCCAGCGGCCTTTTGGATGCGAAAAAGCCAACAGCCCCACTTTATTTTCAATGTGTCGGATAATTCATCGATGCTCAGTAGCAACAACTCACGCTGCGTCGCTGCGCTCGTGCGGCAGCAGTCCTCCCGTCTTGTGCTTGATGGCGGCGAGCTTGTCGTTGGGGCGGCGCGGCGCGTTGCTGGTCGACTGCATCGCGCCGTTGGCACCCGCACTGCCGCCGACTGCCGCGGGTGGCGCCGCCGGTGCCGCGGGCAGGGCGATGGCGTCCGGCAGCGGGCCCTTGAGAGACTCCTGGACGTCGGAGCTGGGCCGCACCGACTCGACGGCCTGGGCCTGCGGGGCAGAGGCGCGGAGCGCCTGCGGGTCAGGCAGTCCTGTCGAGCGGCGGCGCGCGGCGGGGTTGCCTAACCCGCACTTTGCAGGCGCTCGACCGGGCTGTGTCCCTAAAAACGTGCGGAGGACACCGCCTGACAGCTCGCGACAGTTTTGCCGATCCTTTCCCGTCCGGGCGGGGAGTTCCCCCAGCCCCAGCATCTCTCGAGAGCCACCTTAACGGTGTACCGGAGGGAAGTGCCACTCTGCGGAGGCCTTTTAAGGGGGGACCTTTCGTAAATAAAAGTTGTCCGATTTCTATGAAATTTTACGTGGCCGTTCTGTACCACGTCCTGACTCTAAATATAAAATTTGGGCTCGCTGGCTCAAATACAAGCTGAGATATTTAACGTTAAAATTGTTAAAACACGGCCTTTTTGTCGAACTCTCCACGAGAGCGTATCGCTCGGATCCGTAATTTTATGTTGGCATGTGATAGAGGAA
>NW_026267287.1:640795-656879 GCF_000697945.3 Frankliniella occidentalis | reverse complement strand
CCCCCCACTCCATCCCCTGCTTCCCCCACTCCGCGTCTGCGCATGATCAGTACGCGTTTTGTTCTTCCATTTTACTTCTTCACGTCAATCTCTGAGATAGCCTACACGACGGGGCCGCTTTGCTGCCAAGCGCGTACTTGGTCTCCCCACTCGTTGACCACGGGCATGTTGATGTCGTCCACAAACAGGGTCATCTTGCGGCCGTTGGGCGGACCGTATGTGGTGCCGACCCGCTTGTCCAGGTAGCTCTCGATGGTGCGCTGGACCATATTAGGCGTGGTGGCGAAGGAGAAGCTGAACCCTCTGGAGAGATGCTCCTCGGGATCGTACTTGGATACGTATCCCTGGATCATGACCGTCTTTGCGGTCCCCTGCTCGCCTGCAGTTCAACCCACAACTATTAACAATTTACACAAAGAACACATTTACGCCAGTATTCGAACCCGAGGCTGACCGATGAGGAGTACAGATTTGCCGTGCCGGGCGCAGTTGTCGATGAGGAAAGCGGTCCGCACGTTGTCCACGTTGGGGACCAGGATGGACGCGTACTCCGGCACCGAATCGTCTGGGTACAGGAACTCCTCGACGTGGGCGCTCCAGTGCTCCCACTCCCCGCTCGTGGACACCATGTACTCGAAGATGGACTCGCCCGGCTGAAACAAAAATAAAGTAGTTTGAAACAAGCGGTCGTACCCTTTGCACGCCAGGCTTCACAGCCCTACTTAGCCAGACGAGGCACACCTCTGGCTTGGGCCAGTTGAGCTTGGACTCGTGGCTGCACACGAACTCCTCCAGCTTCTCCCTGTCGTCCAGCTCAAGCGCGGCGCCCAGGCTCCACATGATGGAGAACAGCAGCATGCGCTCCAGGTGCTTGGCGTCGATCGGGTCCATCTCCTTGCCGGGCGGGGGCGCGGTCCCTGTGACAGGGCACCTTGATGTCGTGGACTGCCTTCCAGTGAGAAATAGAGTTTCAAATCGACGTCGATTTCGAAATTTCATGTATTCGCTGGATAAAATCGAATTGATGTCGAGTCGAATTTGCCTCGATCGATGACTATCGACCATTTACAATATTGCATACCGAAAGGGGTCCCTGTCGCCTCTAGTGTGCCTCGCATGAAAGGTAGGCAATTTGCGCTACAAACACCCCTTCCATTATTTGCTTATACTGTACCGCATGCAGGCGTGCGTACTGGCTTGCCCACCATCGCTCACCAAGGCGCCTGATGGCTCCGTGCGATTATGCAACCCGCCCGCACGCCTGCATGTGGTACAATATAGGCAAAATAAAGGGAGGTGTCTTTGGACCTCCTTGTACCGGGTGTTCTTTTATGAAACACCCGGTGTGTAGGCAACCGCCAGTGCATCGTCACCCCTGTTCAGCCGGGCCTTGCACAGGCTATGAGGCACTCACGCGCCTCGTTGTGGCGGATCATGAGCCCCTCCAGCACATCCGTGCACTGGCGGATGTACAGCGCCTCCAGGATGTGCATCTTGGCGTGCAGGCGCGTCAGCAGGAAGCGCTGCGTCTCGTCGTAAAGGGCCTCGAACAAGGGCCGCAGCGCGGCCGCGTCGTCCTTGTGCTGGCGCAGCAGCCACCCCTCCAGGATGGGGTTCCACGGCAGGCAAGACGACGACATGAACACCATGCCCATGCGGGACACCGTGGCCGGCGACGCGTTGTCCAGGTTGTCGGGTTCGAACAGCAGCTTGCAGTTGACGGCCATGACGATGCGGTCCCCGTTGGCCAGGGTGAGGGTCTTGTTGTCGTCCAGCACAGAGTTGAGGTTCTCGATCCACACCGCGTCCACGGGACCGTCCAGCACCAGCCACGTTGTCTCGGTTTTCTTGACCTAAGAATGTAAAACACGGCTAACGTGCAATTCTTCCAGTTTGATAAAATCGAATCGGTATCTATTTCCTGCGGCCGGTGACTTACTTTCAACGATTTCCTCCACAATGTAGAGAAAATACCGTCGGTCCAGTCGTTAGTAGCGACGTCTAAGCGGCCGAACATCTGGGGCGCCGTAATAGCCTGTCAAAACGAAAATGTGACAACTTCGGCTGGTGTTTTGATACACGCTCAGCCGCACACAGGCCGAGGAGGCCCGGCCCACCTTCGGGTTCATGCGCATCTCCTTGTGCGGGTTCCCGCACTCCGTCATGGCCTTCATGAGCGTCTGGATGCACTGGGTCTTGCCCGCGCCGGTGGGGCCCACGATCATGAGCCCGTGGCGCACCAGGGAGGTCTCGTACAGCTGCACCAGCTTGAGGTTCCAGCTGGGGTGGTTCACCAGCCCGACCTGCTCCACCGCGCTCGAGATGGCGACCTGCAGATCTCGGTAAGACCGCGTGGCCAGTTTGATGCCCGGGAACAGGTCCTCGATGAGCGTCAGGAACAGCGGCTCGTCCTCGTCCACTAGCTTGGACAGGTTCATGTCTCTGGAGAGGAGAGAGTTGGTCAGACATTGTCACTCGACGCGCCGCGCGTCTCTGCGCTGCGCCAGGCGCACCTGAGCACGCGCATGACGGTCGTCTCCTCCGAGTCCTGGGGGTTGGCCCTCTTCTGGGCGCCCAGGGTGCGCAAGCACGAGAGGATGTTCCGCAGGCCGAAGTCATAGTGGACCTGCTTGCTCAGCTGGTCCTCGCACAGCTTGTACAACGTGAAGAACTTCCTGGCGAGAAGGACGTTCTCACGGAAACCACAGGAGGCCAGCTTGACGCGAATGATGATCTAGAGCATGACATTGCGTTCATGTAAAATTCACTGCCTTAGACCCAACGCCCGCATTGCCTCATCTTGGCGCCAAACCTGTCTGTCCGGGACCATCATGGCAACCGATCTGAACTGAATCTTGAGATTCTCAGGGAGTTCCTGTCGACCCGCGTACCCGGGGTTCATGGTTATGAACAGGCCAAACTCTGGGTTAAGTGACACATTGTCCCCGTCACTGCAGGGAAGCACAAAGCGGATGTGGTCAGAGCCAACCTCGTGCGAGGCAGTAAATCCACCAGAGCGTAGGGGTCACCTGAACAGGAAGTGGGTTTGGCGCTGCTTCCTCGCGCTGAGCACGATGTAGATCTGCTGGGCAGCCACGGAGAGCACGGGCAGGTCGATGCGGTTGAACTCGTCAAAGCAGCCCCAGGACCCCGACTGGGCCAGCCCCTTAAAGATGCGGCCCAGCCCGCGGAAGTCCATCTGGTCCGAGCAGTTGAACACGACCACGTACTTGCCGAGCGCCTTGCCCATGTCCTTGGTGGTCTCCGTCTTGCCCGTGCCGGCCGGGCCGGCGGGCGCGCCGCCCATGTGCATGCCGATGGCCTGCGCCAGCGTGATGTAGCAGCGGTCGGTGAGCGGCGTGATGACGAGGCGGTCCGTGTTGCCCAGGTACTCGTTCTGGTAGATGAACGTCACGTCCGTGATGCACACGTTGATGTGCTCGCCTTCCTCGTCGAAATAGAAGCGCGCCTGTTTCAGCCACTCGAAGTCCAGGGGCGACTTGATGTGCAGGCGGCACAGCTCGTCGAAGATGTCCCTGTTCGACGACATTATAGTAATGTACTCGAGCACACATCAGCACACAACCTTCGGCCACGGGCGCACCTCTGATGGACGTGGATGGTGATGAGCGTCTCGTAGAGGACGCGCATGAACTTCGAGAGGTCGCGGGTAGTCTGGTCGATGAGCAAGTTCAGCAGGTCCAGGAAGAGCTGGTTGGTGGTCGGCATGGCCTGGCGGTTCAGCCTGGCCTCCTTGAGCGCGCGCTCTGCCCGCTGCGTCCAGAGCATCTGGATGTGCAGCAGCGCCACCTGTGCGACAGAGAGGATGGTCGACTTTGGGACAGACAAGCGTGCGCGACAGAGTGCCAACGCCGAGGCCAACGCCCACCAACCTGCGCGGGGATGGACTCGATGAAGGGGATGTCTTCGTACTCGGGCTCGCGGGCGTTGGCCACGGCGTTGCAGATGACCGTGTTGACGGACTGGCGGACCATGGCCAGGAGCTTGTTCAGCCACACCTCGACGCCGCCCGTCGCCACCACGGGGGTGTCGAGCGTGATGCTCTCTCCCTCCCTCGACTTGATGGCCAGTATCTTGTCGTACTCTTTCTCGTGGAAAGCCACCTCGGCCACGTTCTCAAACACGTTGAGCAGGTGTTCCTGGATAGTGTGGCTGTCCGAGGCTTGCCCGAGGATCTCCAAGAGGGCAGGGTCCGACACGAAGAAGAAGCGGGGGAACTGAAGACGCTTCTGCTCCAAGTACCTGCGAGTAATGAGAAAAAAGAATATGGACAACATTCCTCAGAGATTTATCACAATAAATTACACGTGTTCTAGGGGCTATTTAGTGTACCGACCTGGATAGGGACTTCTGGCAGGACTCGAGCTGCTCCAGGAGGAAGGGTAGCAGCTGCTGCATGCTCTCGTCACCCACGCACACTTCCAGCACGTTCTTCACGTCGCGGGCCCGGGACATGATCTTGACCCACGACTTGTCTATGCCCTGTGCGGGGCACGTACGAGGGCACATTTAGAATGCTGCGGTACAAACGGCACCACAGACGACAGGCGGACGCACGTTGAACTTCTTGGTCTCCGCGGGCAGCTCCTTGGCAATGTCGCCACCGCTGAACACCGCTTCCAGGTACACCCACAGGTTCTGGACCACCATCCACTGCTCCATGATCTCGGACGTGGTGCTCAGTTTCCACACCAGGTTCTGAATCTCCTTCTTGAAGTACGTGTTGTAGCTGAGTGAAAACAAGTTCTGTAATTGCGGTGGGGAACTATAGCAGCATGATAGACACATACCGGTTCGACAGAAGGGAGCTCATGACCATGAGGCTGTCCTCGAGCTGGGCGATTATCTCGGCGGCCTCAGTGCCACGCAGCAGCAGCTCGCCGCGGTTCTTGAACTCGACGAAGACCAAGTCCACAACGGCCCAGTCGGCCTTCACCTGGTTCATCTTGGCCTCGATGTCCTTCTCCTTGACGGCGCCCTGGCAGATGTCCGTGACGTCATCGATGTGCTGCAGCAGCGGCGCCTCCAGCAGAGTCTTGAGGGTGAACGTTTCGCTCTCCACATCAAAGCTGCAGTTGGTGAGGTCTTCCAGCCGCTTCCAGTGACGGTCCTTCATGGCCTTGTTGGTCATCATCTCGAGCAGCGGGCAGGTGCCGTTGAAGTCGTCGATCATTTGCTTGAGGTCCAGGTAAGCTGGCCACTCGCGGAGCCCCTTGGGCAGCCGGCGGCACCTACGACAGCACCACCATGATGACCTGCATGCTGCATGGTCCCTTCGGAGGTAGCCCAGCCGCGAGATGTGCCGCGTCCTCCAGTTCGGTCATAAACGTTTTACGAGTGGCAGTACCTGTTTTGGAATTCTGCCAGCTCCTCCATGATGGATTCGATGTTCACCTCGGCCCACACGATGTCGTAGTATCCCTCCACGGTCGACATGACCTGCGTCAATAATTCCGCTCGTCAATGCGCCTTGCTGCGCCCTGCTGCGCCCCGATTCCCGCGCCCTGCGCCCCCACCCCACCGGTTGGCCGCGCGCGCACCTGGTTGTAGAGCTGGTACAGTTTCTGCAGCAGCGAGAAGTCCCTCTTCTTTTGCATGAGGGTGGGGTACTCGTTGACGGTCAGGCCGAACAGCTCCTCCCCACTCGCGTAGATCTCGTAGCGCGCGAGCAGTTCGTCCAGGCGGCCCTGCAAGATGAGGACGCTGTGGAGGCCAGGTGTGACGTCCGGCAACCACTCCGGGCGGGACCACGAGAGTCAAGATGAAACATTTAATACCGACCGGTCGCTCGCTTCCCTCGCAGGTAAGTCCGGCACCATGGGGCCGGACCACTCGTAATCATAGTCGAATTTCTCTACGTCGTGCTTGAACGACGCCACCTGGCGGATCAGCTCGTCGCGGAAGGGGTCCTGGACGGCACACAGCTCCACCTGCGTCTTCATGGCCTGGAGGGGCGCGACTGGGGCTGGTTAGCAGTCACGGAGAAACGCAGTCGGCGGTGGACAAAAAGGACCTTACCACGGCCACCATGTTGTTGAAATTGTAGCGAAGCGTGTTGACGCTATCAATGTCCTCCCGACTGACGGCTACCTGTGGCGAAAACACATTTGTGAAAATAAACAACGGATCCACATCTGACCCACGGTAAGTGCAGCCATGAGCACCTTGTAGCTGGTGAGCAGGGCGTACATGTCCTCTAGCTCCATGAGGCTGAGGTCCAGCCTGATGAAGTTCTCCGCCACCTCGTGCAGAGCGGCCATGGCCAGCCGCACGTCGTCCAGGTCCTTGATCTGGCGCTGCAGCAGCGCGGTGTGGTCCACAATGAACTTGACGTTTTCCTCGAGGCGTATGCCGTGGTGCTGGCAGAGCAGGCGGCCCAGGATGTCCTTCCACGCCTGGGCCTCGACCATCAGTCCGGAGCGCGCGGGACCTGTGCGGTGCGGCGAGGGTTGCATGATCCCGCACACCACGACCACGACTAGCAGCGTGCTTACCGAAATTTATCTGGAAGCAGCCAACGTTGAATTTGGAAGGGAGCGCCTCGATGGCCTCCATGGCCTCCTTCATACACTCGAAGCGGCTTCGGATGTCCGCCAGGAGAGGCTGCCCGTCGACAAAGGCCTGGGTGATGGGCAGGCGAGCGTCGTCCCACAGCGGTATGATGCGGTGCGGACCCTGCGGACGCCGAGGAGGGAGGAAAAGGGTGACATCGGGTGGTGTGGGGCGCGGGGCGTGAGGAGCAAAGGGAGGTGGTGTTACCATGGTGCCCTCCTGGCGGGTGACCTCGGGCAGAGGGATGCCGTGTGCTGAGCTGTGGTCCTGCGACGCGAACGTCCACGTGAGAACAATTATTGGGCCTTACAAAGCATAGATCTACGACGGTCGTGGGGACTTACGTCCAAGATGCGGATGATTTCAGGTTTGAGCAACAACAGGATGTTGACCATGACGTTGGAAGTGCGCGTCACCTCCCGGTGTTCCGAGATGATTTTGTACAGAGTCTTGGTCTCGATCTCTGAGGCGGTCAGTGAGCCTGCCGAAGACACCCCTCGCGTTACTTGTCGCCACTCACCCTAGGCTCGGGATACTTCAGGCGG
The DNA here is from genome assembly GCF_000697945.3 of Frankliniella occidentalis. Classification (NCBI taxonomy): domain Eukaryota; kingdom Metazoa; phylum Arthropoda; class Insecta; order Thysanoptera; family Thripidae; genus Frankliniella; species Frankliniella occidentalis. The sequence continues at coordinate 649,761 of NW_026267287.1, read as the reverse complement.
GGCTTACTCTGCGTCTGCGAGGATCCGTCCACGTCGACGGAATGCTCCTGACCCCAGACGCGCACAGCCTTGTTCACGGTCATGACGTTGGCGATCACGCTGTTGTATATGAGGTTGGCCTCCTCCAGGGTCGGGGTGATTGTCATCCTCGGGATCACGAGCAGCATGTCCGTGGCGAACAGCGGCGCAATCTGCTCGCCCTCCGCCTGCAAGGAGCGCCTGAGGGGCCAACGAGGTGAGCGACGAGACCGGACGGAGCTGCTAGCGGCGCGAACCCCCACAGCACTCACAGAGGCGCCCCCCGCCAGGACACTCACATAGATATGCCGTCCCGCCTTCGAAGCATCTCCAAGGAGTTTTTGTTGCACTTGACTAGCGCGTCGATGTTCTTGGCGTTAAAGTAGCAGAACATGTCCATGCAGTCGTTGTAGAACAGGGAGATGTCGGTAAGCTGGACCTTCTCCACCTCCCGGAGCGCTGTTGGAGGGCGAATGTCAGTTTTGCCAGAAGGCACGCCGCTGAGGGCCGGGGACTACCACACTCACCTTCCTCCCGGCTCATATCCGCCAGCTTAGTCTGCGAGCTCACGGTCCTCATGGCCTTGTCGGAGTCGAGCCAGTTGTACCGTTCGTCGCCGAACTGGTCTCCGATCATGTCGGCGAAGCGGTTTATGAGTTCCTTGACGGCGCCCTCTGCCGTCGCGGACCTCAGCGCCACCTCCGCGGACATCTTCTGCACGTGCTCGACGTTCATGGCGAGGAAGTGTTTGGGCGCCACAGGCTCAGCGGGGAGCCAGACGAGCACGGTGTCGGACAATGATGCGAGGGCGGCGTCTACCCTCGCCGTCTTCATGTCAGACACCTCCTTGATGAAGGCCTCCAGGTGGTCCAGCTGGGTGTTGACGGACTTGATGAACTCGTTGGCGCAGAGGGACGTCCACATGACGGTGGTGAGGCCCGGCTGGATGGTGGCCTCGAGGTCCTGCAGCTGGGCGCGCATGAGCGGCGCGAAGAGGCGCGAGATGGTCGAGCGCACTTCCGCGTAGCGCCGCACTAGGGACGTCACCGAGCCCAGCAGGTCGATCAGGGGCTTCTTGCAAAACGCCATCACCTAAGAGTACAGAAACAGCTAATTACATCTTTTCTTTGAGCGCACAGACAAAGCGAGGCACCGCTCTGTGGCCCTTGTTACCTGTGCGATCTCTGGCACTTGCAGCCCCATCCTCCAGAAGCACTCAGTCTCCCGGACGACCTCTTGCATGTACGGGTTGTAGTTGGTGCAGAGTGTTCCATCGTCGTCCCTGCGTAAGATGGACTCGGCGAGGAGCGCTCGCACGAGCTGCGTGCTGTTGCACCAGGCCGTGTGGTGCACGATCTCGTAGTGCACAAGCGTCATGGCCAACGCGTTGTAGTGCTTGATGACCTTTTGGGCCTTTTCAGTCTGAATGGCAGACGTCTCCTGGAATTATAAAATATACATTAAACATCGTTTAAGTGTCAACCTGGAATGAAAACAAAAAGTATTCTGTCAGAAGTGGGATTCGAACCCACGCCCACAGAAGTGGACTGCGACCTGAACGCAGCGCCTTAGACCGCTCGGCCATCCTGACTGATAAGGGGTGGCCCCAGCTTACGCGATAAATGTTCATCGGCTCAGCGATCCGCTCGAAGAACTGGCGCGACCAGAGGATGCGGCCGGCGATGGGCGTGAGGTTCCGCGTCACGAGTAGATTCTGCCTGTTGTCGTTGTAGCGGTCCCGGATGGACTCGATCTCTTCCATGAACTTGTCCAGCGCATCCTCGTAAGCCATCTGGACCTCTAGGCAGTCCAGACCGAGTTTCTCAAAACTGAAACGGAAAGCCAATCGCTCTCATCATTGTGGCATAAATTTTGTTTTTGTTGTAAATTTAAATTATTCGAACCGTTTGATGAGCATTAGCTGAGAGTGGATGTCAGGACAGCACTGCAGACTGCATCGCATAAACTTGTACAGGGACTCCTCCGCTTCCACCTGCGACCTCTTGAAAACATCGAATTCGACATCGAACTCCTCCTTGCGGTAGTTAAGTGGGTCAAAGGACTGGTTGGAGATGCGCTGGAACATCTTGATGAATTTGGCGGCGTGCTCGTCGATGCCTTCGATGCATGAGGACTGCAGCACGGAGAAGAGTAGAGTCGTCTCCAGCACGTAGACGATCTACAAGGAGAAACAGGGGGAGGGGTGAAAGTCGAGCACGAGCAGCTTGTCCCGCAACAAGCGCACGCGCGCGCGCACACCGAGGCGAACCTTGAGCAGGCGGCCGCAGAACTTCTTAAACTTGCCGAAGATGTACATAGACGAGCACTCGAACGTGCCCTCGAGCGGGCAGCGCGCCACCTGTTCCCGTGTCTCCTCGAAACGACGCTCGTAGTCGCGCTGCAGTCGGATGCACACCTGCAGGAGTGTGCGAGAAGAAGCGAATCAGTGCGCGGCAAGCACAGGGAAAACACACCTGAAAGGTGACCGGCCGCCGCCTGCAGTCCGAGCCGCCCCCTCACCTGCATCTTGTGGATCACATCCCTCTTGGCCTGGCACCAGATGGTCTTGGTGTCGTTGCAAGTCAAGTAGGCGCGACAAGAGTTGAGAATTTGGTTCGTCACCTGGAAGGGATAGAGCACCTCGTGGATATGTCGCACGGGTCGCACGTGACCTTAGTCTATCTCGGTGGCCAGGGGGACGTGACCTCTGACTTTGCCAAGGGGCTTTATCGTCTCGGTTGGTCCCAGTGCGCCGCGGGCCGCGGCCGCGTCTACCCGCGAGGACCGCCGCGCCAGTTGGGTTGCCTACCGCCACGGCGCGCGCCGCTCTCACCTTCACGAGCATGACCTGCAGACGCTCCGTGGTGTTGTAGAACCTCGACGTGGAGTACAGGTTCCGGATGAGGGTCATGAGGTTGGGTATCTGCGCGGCGAGGCTGGGCGGGTCCAGCTGGTACAGCGGGGCGAGCAGCCTCTGTATGCCGTACATGTACTTGACGGTGTCTGCTGCCTCGTTGGCGGCCTCGGTTATCTCGCTGTCCAGCCGCTTCCACCTCTGAGGGCAAGTACAAGCGCCGTTGGTCTAAAGCTCGCTCATCGGCGGCGGACATTGACGCATGTTCATAGTCCTTTGCAACTTACGGCCAAGAGCTTGCTTTTGCTCAACACCAGGACCACGATGCAGTTTTGGCACACGGGGCTCTTGAGGTGTTCGATGATGGACGTGTACTTGGCGAGGCAGCGCCGCCAGTACACCAGTTCCGAGCGGGGTCCGATGTTCTCGCGTTCTCGGCGAATTTGTTGTCGCACCGTAAGGACCTGGACAGCCGAGCGGCTGGTTCAACTTTCCGAATCTAGTGCTCCGCCTTTCCACGCAAGCTTGCCAGACACCCACCTCTTGGATCTGGTCGCACCACTCCCGGACGTGCTTCTCTATGACGGTGACCACGTCCCTCTTGACGGCGGCCTCCTTCACCTTGAGCGGAGAAGACAGCTCTCTGAGAACTTCTTCCTCTGGGGTGGCGAAGCGCAGCCCGAGGTCCAGGTCGGTCGACGTACCTGTAGGAGGGGCGGTGAGGGGAGAGACGAGAGTGAGGGGACGGGGGAAGGGGGGGAGGAAGTTTGGTCTTTTCACACTTCTTCCGCTTGCTGTCTCGCCGGCGTCTACGTACTTGACAAGAAGTGGGCGAAGTTGTTGAAGTTGTAGAGGAACCGCTCCCGGTCCTTGTTGGGCAAGTCCCCCCAGTTGTTGGACGAGCTGAGTGCCGGCGCGCTCAGCCTCGTCACCAGCTCGGACAGCGCGGTCGCGGTCGTGGAGCCGGGCTGCACCTCGAACGGCGTAAAGTAGAGGTCCTGCAACACGGAGAGCGGCATAGTGCAGGCAGTGCAGGGCCCATCACATCCCGCCCTTCCACCTTACCACCACCGCCCGCCTCGGCGCTTACGTCCAACATGGTTTTCTCCTCCAAGGCGGTGAGCTTGGACCGGTAGATGGCGACGCAGTGGCCGCTCACGCACTCGTCCGACCCGTCCGTCACGAGCACCCTGGGGAGCAGCTCGCCCGATCCTATCACGTAGTCCACGGGCAGCACGCGCCCGCTCTCTGCCAGGGGACGACGGGGGGGATTAGAAGAGACCGGGGAGGGAGGGAATATATTCAGACTGAGAGACGCCCCGCGGCGGGGCGCACCTTCGGGTGCGGGCGGCAGCTCCTGGTAGCTGAAGATCACGGCCTGGCGCCCGCCCTCGCTCAGGAAGCTCTCGATCAGGTCCATGTTGGCCTGCGAGTCGATGATCCCGTCCTTGACGTCGCTCGCGTCGATGTTGAGGTGCATCGCGACCGCGTCCATGATCTGGAAGTGCTGGCCGCGGAGAGCTTTGTCCCGCTCGGCACGCGCCGCTCGCGCCTTTTCCTACATAGAGAAAATGCAATTAATCAAAGGCGATAAATCACTTGCGCCTGGTAGATACATTGAGTGGCACTTCGTCTCCCTCCAGACTGACCTGCCTCACGCGAGTGATCTCGGCCTGCGTGAGCGGCATGTTGGTGCGCTTGGACTTCTTCATTTCCTTCTTGAGCTTCTCCCTCCTCTTGCTCTTCTTGGCCAGGGCCAGCTCCCGCTCCTTGTCCTCCATGACGGCCGACATGAGCAGTGCGGAGCCGGTCACCATGGGCCTGGAGCTGGCGGAGGGCCGGGGGCTGGCCACCGGGCCGCCGTCCTGGCTGCCCCGCTGGCTGCCCCGCTGGCTGCCCGCGGCCGCGGCCCCCAGGGCGCTGCTCCTGCGGCTACCGCTGCCGCCCGCCTGGCTGGCACGACGACTGCCATCCTGGGGCGGGGAGGGAGCATCCTCCTCCTGTTCCTCCCCATCCTCTTCCTCCGGCTCCTGACAAGGCGTCGGCCGCGGACGAGTGAGTCAAGGCGTCAAGGGGCTGGGCGACGGGCACCGCTGGGGCCCCCTCCTCCACGGTGACGGCAGTTAAGCTCACCTCTGCGGGGACGGGGGGCTCCTCCACGGGCTCCTCCACGGGCTCCTCCACAGGCTCCTCTGGGGGCGGGGGCTCTCCCTCCCGCTCCTCCGCAGAGGCATTTCCCTCGTTGTCAGACATGGCGGCTTACCGGGCCATCACGGCGTGTTTCAGGACTCCCAAAATGAAGGGACTAAGCGAGCCACCGAGAGGTGCGAGGAAGAGGGACTGTCATGAGCCGACGCCAGTGGAGGCACAGTGCACCGAGAGGTTATGTGTTGGTAAATAAACAAGGACGCCGTCAACAATTCAACCCATCTCCCGGCGACCGAGAACTTTCATTTTTACTGAGCTTGTCGTGGCTAACGAAGGAGAAGATAAACGTTATTAAAGGGTATTCTGCTTCAGAGGTTCTCAAGTTACGTCCAAATCAGGTCATTGCACACACTTTGTAACACATTGTATTTATTTATTTTCACCGAGCTAGATAACAAAATAAATATATCACAGTCATGCATACAGTCTCACACGCTTCACACACAGTATCAGTCTACGCCTCCGCCTGTAGGCCTAGTAGTCGATGTCAGGGCCGGGTGCGATCCCAGTGGCGTTCTGGATCCACCTGAGGTAGGACGTGACCCTCGTGTAGCCGGCGGGGTGGCCCTGCGTGCAGCCGGCCGCCGACAAGAACGATAGGATGCCGATATGAACGAAAGTGCCTCCCTCATTGACCACGAGCGGCGCACCCGAGTCCCCCTGCAAAAGCGAAAATGACAAAAGTCAGAGGGTGGCTCGAATACTTGAAATGTAGTTGGCCCCAACGGAAACCAATGGACGGTACGCACCATGCAGCCGGGGCCGAAGCCTGTCGTGGTGGAGCATAGGATGGACGACGTGGTCACGTTGCTGTACTTCTCGGCGCACTTCTCGTTCGGGAGAACCGTCTCCGCCGCGTAGCCCAGAACGGCGGTGGCGTTGCGAAATGTACCAACTGTGGTTGCAGGAAAATAAAACGTCAGTTTTTACTGCGCGGTGAGGCGAAGTGGAGTACAGGCAGGCGGACACCATACGTACGGCCGGACATGACGCCCCAGCCGCTGAGCCACGCGTCCCTGTTGGCGTATGTCGTGCTGAAGCTGTTGCGGCTCGGCAGCCGAACGGGGAGCAAAAAGCCTGGGCAGAGGACAGACGCGATTTTAAGAGCGGCAATACTTGCGCCAACGACACGGACAAACAACAGAGTAACGAGGGCATACCGTTCAGCTTCACGCGGACGGGCAGTTTGATGGCCGCGATGTCGTCCTTGTGGATGCCACGCCGGTAGCCCGGGTGCACGACGATGTGCGTGCACGTCATCGTCTGGCGGAAGCGCTCCTGCTCCGCGGTGGGCCGGTAGGACCCCATCCTCACCACGATGGAGTCGTACCTGCATACAAAGCACATTTCAATTCAAAGCCCTAAGTGAGTACGTAACTTGGCGTGCGGTGTATCATAACGACGATTAATTAAGAAAGGGGACCAAGGGCCACCCTGTAAAACTGATATGAAATATTGCACCACAAAAAAATAAAAATCAAAAATGAAAGCCATAAAAACAACTGCAGGGAAAATATTTCTGACTGCACGTAACACTGCACTAGTGCTTAAAATAAATACAAAATAACTGCTGGCCTATGCAGTCAAAAATTAGCACTATGACAAGAGTCTGTTTTTTCTGAATATTTTTTTGCGGTGCACCTTTACATTTTTCACGCTGTTCACGTACCCGTGCGCGCAGTTGGCGGCGGTGAGCACCCACTCATCCGACACGAGCGCCCCGCTGCACGAGTAGTATAGGCCCCTGTACAGCAGGCTGACGTGCCACGGGAACTGGCCCGGCAGCGCCCTGGGGCCAGGACCGCCGGCCGCCGCCCCAGGTGACTCTCCCGGGGTGCCTCGCAGCGTGATCTTGTTGACGAGGCTGTTGACGTGCCCCGCGTCGGCCGGCTGCGGCACCGTGCCGGGCGCGCAGCCCGGGCACACCTCGGGCTGCGGCAGGAGGAGGTTGGCCAGCAGGTGGTCGGGCGGTGCCGGCACTTCCTCCACGGTGGGCAGGTTCGTGATCAGCTGGTAGTCGCCCTTGGTAGCTTCGGGCGTGGCAGGCCCCTCTACCGCGCGGATGAGCTTCCTCAAGTACCACGGGTAGGGCGGCAGCTGCACGGGTGCCGCCGCGGGGGCCGTCGGGGCCGCCGGGGCCGCGGTCGTCCACAGCGGGGCCAGGACCAGCACCAGCAGCGCGACCGAATCGGCAGACATCGTACCCAAGACTAACGCGCGCCCGGGCCGGCCGCGGGGCCGCGCCGTGCCGGCGAGACTGCATGGAGCTAGGGGACAGGAAGGGGGAGGGGGGCGCAGGCGGGGATTTCCAGGAAGGTGCTCGATTACGCACGGGAGAAACATTACAATAAAATGGTAGTTAAGGCGTCGCCTGAAGCGTCTTCGGTCAAAACCTGCGGTTGTCGAACTTGCAGAATGGCGGCATGACGCAATATGCGCAATACTGCGCGCCTTAAGGGGGGACCTTTCGTAAATAAAAGTTGTCCGATTTTTATGAAATTTTACGTGGCCATTCGGTACCACGTCCTGACTCTAAATATAAAATTTGGGCTCGCTGGCTCAAATACAAGCTGAGATATTTAACGTTAAAATTGTTAAAACACGGCCTTTTTCTCGAACTCTCCAAGAGAGCGTATCGCTCGGATCAGTAATTTTACGTTTCCATGTGATAGAGGAAGGATGCCCAGAGGTGCAATGGCCAATCCCATCGACGTCCAAAACGAATAAAGTGTTCAAAACCCCGTTCAAAAAGTGCATACTTTTCGTTTTCCAAAAAAATAAAGATGGTTAGACTTTTGTCTCCTCCCATATACTATTGCACCTGCGGGCGTCTTTCCCCTATCCACAGATATCGTTACTTTTGTCCTGCGACAAAAACTGTTCAAACGAGAGTTCGAATACGTAGAGCCTTTTTTGGTGTCACTTTGTCGCATTTAAAACTCGCGGTCAGTCTGGCGGGGGCCGCCTGGTGGCGCGGGTGGCAGGGTGCGGTACTACGTCAGGAGGATAGCCGACGGACGTGTCGAAGTGATGGGTTTACGACAGCTGAGGCCAAACAATGCCGTGGCCGAGCCGCTGTCCTTTCGGCAGCGTTGCGGAGTGGCCCGGAGGGGTCCGGTATGGCCGGCTGCCGCACGGGCCCGGAGAGCTCCTGCGAGAGAAGCCAGCGCAGCGAAGGCTGGCTCCAGCCGACGAGTGAGCGAGGAAATGAGGACTATTCAAATTGCCACATCTACTTATTCGAACTCTAATTTCTACAATTTTCATCGTAGAGAAAAAATAAAAGTATCAGTGGAAAGAGAAGGGAACCGCGCGGGTGCATAGGGTGTTCACAATATAAAAACCGCCAAACAATCCCCCCTTTTATGTAAGAGGAAAGTAAGCACTTTTTGAACAAGTCTTTGAACACTTTATTATTTTTTAATATTGATCAAATTGGGCATTGCACCTCCGGGCATCTTTCTTCTATCACATGCAAAGGTAAAATTACTGATCCGAGTGATACGCTCCCGAGGAGAGTTCAAATATTAGTTCAAATGCCGAAGTTCAATTCTACTTTTAAAGATAGTGCTGTGAACCCTTATATCATTGTAAACGGCGCAACCTCAGTAATATGATGCCGGACCTAATTTTATTCAAACTCCAATATTTCTGGTAGCTGTTAGGCCCGTACAGTTGGTCTTATTGCAGACAATTGCACTCTATTGGGGTCCCGGAGCTGGTCCCATTGTATGACTGACAGGTCGCCGCGCGCCGCCCGCCCCTCCCCCGCCCAGCCGCCGGTAATCCCTGCCCAGCGGTCCTCAGCAGGTATACCCTGCGCGAAACAATTCGGCACCACAAAAGTCGAGGAAATGCACCCAAAGCCTATCTTTGCAATGCATTC
>NW_026267287.1:640170-640745 GCF_000697945.3 Frankliniella occidentalis | reverse complement strand
GGCCGACTTGGATAAAGAGACCATTAAATGCAATGCAAAGAAGCAACTCGAAGCTGTCTTACCGGCAGTGTATGCCAAGTACGGTGGCCCTGAGTGGGACCCAAAAAAATGGATAGATTGTAAGTAGAATCTGCTTTCGCCCCTTCCCCCCTTTCCCTCAATGGGAAAATTAATTACGATACAGTACGCCAATTTTTGGCGATTTTGTTGGGCCTTCTATCGTTTTCTCTTTTTTTTAAAGTGGATACATTGGATAGTTTCGAGAGACGAGAGTTTTTGCGGTACTGCAAAAAGATGAACTACCACCAAGAAAGATGTGAGGCAGAAGCGGACTACGCCGGAATCAGTGGTACGTCTGATAAGAGAACATCCATTATGCGTTATCCAATAACCCATTCCGGTAAAGCTGAAATATAAAAGAATGTGGGGAACAAGAAAACGTAGATTACTAGTGAATTCCGTTTTCTTGTTACTGGAATGTTTGGCAGGGTGGGGTTCGGAGTTCTACCGCCGCTGCCTCGCTGCTTCTCCTATCTCTTACATTTTCTGACCGCATGTCACTTATTTGCAGTGGA
>NW_026267287.1:637587-640115 GCF_000697945.3 Frankliniella occidentalis | reverse complement strand
CTTTATCTAAAAGAGAGCTCCTCTTCACTCCACAATCAGTTGAATAGGTTGGTCTTGCTTCGACTAATGCAATATGTCTCTGATGTTCTTCACGACATCTGAGTTCGCCCATGGCAGTCGCAATCCTACGAACTAATAGCTAGGATACAATTGCCTAGGGAGTGGTGGGAGGCCTATTACCTCCCCGATACGAATAAGTTCGCACCGGCATGGATTGGGACGGCAAGAATAGCTCTGCGCAATGCGATGAGTGAGATAGATTGTGCGATCGTGGCAGACAAAACCCATCTCCCAAAAATTCCAGGTACACTAACGAGTAATAAGGCCCTGCCGAAATGTGTGTTCACTGGATACAGCCACTGCAGTAAGAAAGGGTGCCGACGGCGCTATCAATTTACCATTCCTCGGCTCACCACCCCAGTCGAACAGCAGGACCAGCTCTAGGTGGACGTGTATGGTATGTACTGAAATGCAATACAATTTAATTCGGGTGCACGTATCTGCTTTTTAACTTTCAATAGCGAGTTTTCCATCAAGTACCTCTTTAGCTCCTGCGAGGTATGCAACCCTAGGGGCGCCGAGGCCGTATGGGATGCCTACCTTGCAGGCGCCCCGGTGAACTGTTTCCCGACGATGCTGTTTTTTTTTCTCAGCCCATGGAGAGGTGAACCACTGCCAGGCTACTGACGAAGCGACACTTCACTATACGCCCTTCACTACTTTCACCGTGTCGCAAGAGTGGTGGGATCAACTTCACGCGAAGGGGCGCCGCAGACTGAAACCCGGCTGGATAGATGAGATCACCCGTCGGTTTAAGGAGGAGAAGCCGGAAGGAATCTACTGCTCACTCTCTGTGCGCGACCAGAAGGCATCTCTTTTCTCCACAAACACCACAAAACGTGCCGCACCGCGAAAGACCCCTCGCTTTTATGCCTACTTGTATTGTGCTGGCCAAAGCTGCACAATGGAGTACAAGTTCACCATTCAGGAGCTGAATATGGATGGGGCACACACCGTCCACGTAACAGGTAAGTCTGATTGCCTTGCTTCTGCTGATTATGTTGCACAAATGACCGTTTGTAATTGGACCTAACGCATACTTTTCCCTCCATAGCTGCTGGGCAACAAAGCCATACGGCTAAAGCCCCAGTACGCGAACCCATGCGTCAGGGGCTGAGGCAGGAGTGCGAGGAGAGGCTGAGGAGCGGCATGTTGCCAGCCACGGTGAGGACTGCGCTGAAGGTGGCTCGCCTGTCCACACTAAATGTCTATGTACATTTTTGTGCAAAATTATGTACAAATTTGTACACAGCTCATGTACAGATCTACGCGTACTGAACTATGCACAAATTTGTCAATTTTACCAGCACAAACTATTACGCGTACCTCTGTACAAATTTATTCATAATAAGTGCATAAAATATGTGATCCATGGACAAAATTATGGGCTCTATGTGCATAGCTAATGTACAAATTTAAGAATTGCTCATGTACAAATTTGTTCATAAGTATGCACAAAATAACATTTGTCTGAGAGTTATTAACTGACAATTTGTACATAAGTAATGCACAATTTACAACAGAACTCATGTACAATATTGCACATAAAATTTTAACATGAAGATGGTTCGGTCAAATACATAATGCATAATGGGCGTTGCTACGTCGTGGTGCACACTGTTATTGTCAATTGGTATCGCACCAACTTTGTCACACACAGTGACAACAACTAAAACAGTCATCTTACAATCATCTTACAATTAAAAATTGTAGGAACACTAGATTGTTGTTTAGGGTTAAATTTACATAACCCACAACTTAAGAAGGTAATTATAGAGGTTATGACTCACCCAAAACAGCAGGTCAGCTTCAAGACAATCAAATTGATCAAATTTCTTTCCCCCTCCCCCTCCAGTCAAAAACACTGATCACTCCCAAAAAAATCCTTGAAGTAAAACACATTTCACTGCACACACAGGAGAGGGGAGGTAAAAGTGCAAATCTTCGACTGATGATCCAAACCAAGGTCCAAGTTACGTCAATACTCCGTGTTTGAGACGTCCAAAAAGACCCACCAAGACAGACTGCTGGTCCAGATGTCTGTGCACGATAAGTGTTGATGTTTCCTTAGATTCACTAAGTCGAGGTTAGGCCTCCTTAAGGTGCGGTATGCTGCAGACGTTTGGGCGAACAAGGCTCACTGACATTAATGCGATAACGAAAAGAAGATGAAGGTGATCTGATCTGTACGGATTCGACGCCATGACACTGCCGCCCCTTGCCACCTCCTGTTTCAAACTGCGGCCGCTAGATGGCATTCGCGCCACACGAGTTGTTCCAGCTTGGCGCTAGTGGCGCTCAAATTCAAACTCCACACGGACAAGGCTAAAACTGAGCACCCTTATTCTAGGCTAGTGACAGTGTGAAATATTCTTTTAAAATGATTACTTTAAGGAAACCACTTTAATAAGGGTTGGTGATAATATATTAAAACACTTTGTATTTAAGAAAGTTTAATGAACTCCAAT
>NW_026267287.1:631553-635742 GCF_000697945.3 Frankliniella occidentalis | reverse complement strand
GCAGAGAAAAGGTGCAGCCTGAAAGAGCAATGAAATGTTACAATGAGCAAACCACTTTGGATAACTTCAAGTACACTAGGTTACTACAACTTACAATGAGTCTGTTCTCCCAACTATACGAGCACAGTCCTCAAAGACAGAAATAACTCATCGCTGTCCTCGCCCCTTGGACTCCATGGGGCAATGCACCTGAAGTGGCGCAATGATTTAGTTCTAAGTAGAACAGATGGTCTGTTATCTGGCACAACGTGGTAAGCATTAAGTCTCGGGCTCACGCCCTCATTTTTCCATGGCTTTGCAACCAGAAATACTTCCTTTGATTGGGATGCTACAATGACACTTGTAATGAGACCAAATTCTATTTGAGTTGAAGGGGCACCAGGAAGGCAAACATACAGATTTGGACGGTAATCTTCTCCATGTAATGTGGCAGAGTTGGTGTAGATTACTTCGTCAGTATCTTGAAAGCCAGCATTGATGAACAACTCTCTGTGGCTGCAATTTCTAATTCTCATGGCATTACCCGTTTGGAAATCAAGATACTCTTCAGAATTACCAAGCATAGAACTAAGGCTGCTCAATTGAAACATTTTGGCCATTGTCAGGGGTGGGTTTTTAAAGTTACAGCAGATAGAGGCATGCTGTCGAAAAATTTTCATTCTTCCCTCAAATTTAGCACACCATAATCTAACAGGTGGCCCGAATGCTAAGGTCATTTCACGGTAGTGCTTCAGATGGTGAAGTTTGTTTGTGACATGTACTTTTTTGATTTTCTTTTTTTGGACACGAGTTCCATCTCTGTTAGCAGGGAGCTGTTGATTTCTACCTTCTTCCACTCTTTCACCCATATTCAGATCAACAGCATTCTCTCCCTCAGGATTATCCACTTCAGCTTCTGTTTCATCATTGTTTACTGGATTATCAAGAGGTACTTCAACATATAATTCTTCCTCAGGTACATCTACAAAAAGTTCCTGAAAATTCTGATTGTGAACATTTATCAAGTCATCCAAATGGTCCAAATCTTCCATCGTGATTTCAAATGAAAATATTATCTGCATAATATTTTGAAGACAAAAAATTAACTTCATGTGTGGACTTTCTTCTGGCACTTTGCAATGAGAAATGCATAGGCTCTCATCAGGCACCACATTTGTGACCCTGTTTGTTTCAGTTTACCTCCACCTGATGTTAACATATCCACACTGAAGTTTCCACTTGGGTTATTTTTCCTGTCAGGGATACCATATGAGAAATCTTTTATCCTAGTGTTCAAATCTTTGTCGGAGAAAAGTTTCAATTTGCATACAAAGTGCCTGGTAATCAATTTCAAAACTAACGGGACTACGCCCTCTAAGAGATCGTGAAAGGCATCAAACACACACGATGAAGTACAGTCAAAGAAAGGTGCTTTATCTAAAAGAGAGCTCCTCTTCACTCCACAATCAGTTGAATAGGTAGGTCTTGCTTCGACTAATGCAATATGTCTCTGATGTTCTTCACGAGATCTGAGTTCGCCCATGGCATTGGCATTCAATCTTACTTCAGCTCTGCTGATCATACATCTTCTGCAGAAATGTTTGGCACCAGAACTTAAGAAACCCAAAATATCATGAGCTGCAAGGGAGTCAGCAGTCAGCACCACAAGCACAGCCCGCAACTCAAAAATTTCACCATCAATTTCTACTTGTATTCCTTCAGCCAGCTTCTTCAAATCATGGATGAGTGGAGCCAAAACTTTATCCATGGCACCCTTCTTCTTCAAGTCATCTGCATGGGCAAGAGCCACCAAGAAAATAGATGATAGTAGAGATGAAACTTCAGGGGGTAGGTTTAATACTTGACAGAAGAAGGTAGCTAGCTTGTGAATTATTGTTTTTGAGCCAAGAGAATTAGCTATTTCAAGTTCATCAAAAAATAAAATAAGCTGAATGACTCCCTCATGTTTCTGAATATATGGATGATGCTTGAAATGTGTACCATCAGCATAGGATCTCAAAACATTATCATTGGCAGTAGCCTTCTTCTTAAAAATAAGATCTCGAAACTTCTTATTTTTCATAAAAGTTATCAGAGATTTAATTACGGAGACATACTGAAAGGTTTCAGATACTTGTGTAGGAACATAACTGTTTGTTGAAGGATCTAATCTCATATCAATTCTTGTGTCTAAAACTTTCTGCGTAGGCTTTACAAGTCCATAGTGCTTTTCAAAATAATCTAACTGTTGATCAATTGTTCTCAGGTTTCTAAATGGGTCAGAAACAGACTCAAGTTCAGAAAGCACATCCTGGGTATCTTCGGCTGAAAGACCTTTCTCTTGTAGACGAACAGTGAATCTTTTTTTTATGCTGGCACATAGTCTTTGGATCATTTCATAGCAACCTTTTTCAAACCGCTGAACAGCGGCACCAGTCAAACTTGCCTTTGTTCTCAAGCCTAACAATAATTTCACAGCAGCTCTATCTAACTGTTCTTGAATTGTTCCGTCCTCTTCCTCATTTCCGAATTCTTCTTCACCAAGATGAGCAAAGACTGTATCATCTGAATCATCAACAATATCATCATCTTCAAGACTTGTGTCCATTGCAGTATCACAAACACCCTGATCTTCTTCAATAAGTGGGCCAGCTTGAACATTTTCTTCTTCAAAAAGAATCTTGTGAGCTGTTGTGATGTGGCGAATCATGGATGTCAAGTCTCTGTATTGTTTCCGGCAATCTAACTGACCGCACACATAATTAGACAATTTTTGATGTCTGCTGGCATAATGCCTATTCAAAGCAGCAGTTCCAATATAGATGTCATCTGTCTGACAAGTGCCACAAACTAAAGAGCCGGTTACTTTGACTAGCTCTTTATACTCCATTTTAGTCCCCCTAGTGGTGATGAGGGATCAGCGCCACACATTTAAAACCCTAAAGAACAGGAAACAGAAATCACTTAGTAAATGATCTGAAAACCAGTAATTGTACATTTATGTATGAACGAACAGCCATAGGAAAAAACTGGCAGATTAGATAGTAACCTTTTAACATCAGAAAAGTACGTACCACATTAAAAAGGAAGAATCATATTTGAGACTTTAGCAGAAATGCAGTCTTCAAAACAAAGTATAATACTATTTCACTTTCCAGTCAGTTCAGATAAAAAAAATTCCACTCAAACATTGAGCAAGAGCAGGAACTTGAAAGTTTGATGTTTACAAGAAACTGAAACATACAAGGGCACAAGGACTACATCACATACCTGGAATGGAAAAACGATTTGCCGTCCTCAAAATTATGTAAAAGTACATACCCAATGAGAAAGGAGAAAAGCTGGAGTCAATCCAATAGGGATAATATCCAAACATCCAACCTCCAACACTAAGAGCAAAGTTGAAAACCGACCCCTTTTAAGTCTGAAAAGAATTAAAGCCAAGCAGATTAGTTTCAAGGCACTATAATTTCTACTTCACTACCTCAGCGTTGCTTGCTTACCAATCTTCTATAAGTGAAACGTCTTGACAGACAATGAAGTGGATCAGATATGTTCACCCATTTCTACCGAAAACAGGTTAGAAACTGTTGCTTGTCGGCTTGTCGTGCAGCAGCTGCTGAGCGGCACGGCACAGAGGGACTTGAAAGTTTGATGTTAACAAGAAACTGAAACATACAAGGGCACAAGGACTACATCACATACCTGGAATGGAAAAACGATTTGCCGTCCTCAAAATTATGTAAAAGTACATACCCAATGAGAAAGGAGAAAAGCTGGAGTCAATCCAATAGGGATAATATCCAAACATCCAACCTCCAACACTAAGAGCAAAGTTGAAAACCGACCCCTTTTAAGTCTGAAAAGAATTAAAGCCAAGCAGATTAGTTTCAAGGCACTATAATTTCTACTTCACTACCTCAGCGTTGCTTGCTTACCAATCTTCTATAAGTGAAACGTCTTGACAGACAATGAAGTGGATCAGATATGTTCACCCATTTTTACCGAAAACAGGTTAGAAACTGTTGCTTGTGCTTGTCGGCTTGTCGTGCAGCAGCTGCTGCGCGGCACGGCACGGAGGGACTCGCGGGGGTTTGTGCCCACCAGGGAGCGCTAGGTGTATGAGTGCTCCAAGCAGAAGCCCCCCCCCCTCCCCACACGTACACTGGTTTGGACATATATGGTGATTTTTTAAGTATCCACCCCAAAA
>NW_026267287.1:625917-631503 GCF_000697945.3 Frankliniella occidentalis | reverse complement strand
ATTTGCCGTCCTCAAAATTATGTAAAAGTACATACCCAATGAGAAAGGAGAAAAGCTGGAGTCAATCCGATAGGGATAATATCCAAACATCCAACATCCAACACTGAGAGCAAAGTTGAAAACCGACCCCTTTTAAGTCTGAAAAGTATTAAAGCCAAGCAGATCAGTTTCAAGGCACTATAATTTCTACTTCACTACCTCAGCGTTGCTTACTTACCAATCTTCTATAAGTGAAACGTCTTGACAGACAATGAAGTGGATCAGATATGTTCACCCATTTTTACCGGAAACAGGTTAGAAACTGTTGCTTGTCGGGTTGTCGTGCAGCAGCTGCTGCGCGGCACGGCACGGAGGGACTCGCGGGGGGTTGTGCACACCAGGGAGCGCCAGGTGTATGAGTGCTCCAAGCAGAAGCCCCCCCCCCTCCCCACACGTACACTGGTTTGGACATATATGGTGATTTTTTAAGTATCCACCCCAAAATTACCTGTGAAATTGGTACTGCAAGGTACTTGTAACTAAGAGAAGTATCTCCAGCAAAAGTAAACTAAGCTGAAAATTTTTGACTGCCAGTTCACAAACAGCAAAATAAAATACCACAATGAGTGGAGTGAGCAAACAACAATGTTGCGATAAACTGACTATTAATTCTGGTCCCAGAATGTTACTGTATCTTTAATTGACTAGTGTTTAAGTTATAATACTGTGAGAAGGCCATAGAAGAGGATTCGAAATAAATTTGTTTTACAACATTGTAACTTTGGTTCTTTCTTTAATTTTGTTGAAGTTGTTGACTAGAAGATAAAACTAAAAGGGGAAAATGAAATTCCTTATGTTTCACACTGTTCAAAACAAAGGTTAGCTATCTAGTTAGATATCTAGGAGTATAAAAAAAGTAGTATAAAATTCATTATAGAAAATAAAAAAAGCACATGATAATGTCAGATTGTGAAGTAGAACAGAGGCTGGACTTATAAAAATAAACAATAAAAGGAAGTCAACAAAAAGATATCACATGTAAAAAGAAAGTAACCAGTTCTTAAGACCATGTCTCACAGGAGAGAGAGCAGAGAAAAAATGGGAGGTCATCCTGTTTAAGTGCCGCTTGACTGACTTGTAAGTTGCTGCATAAGTTCAAATTCAGAGCTGTTTACTTTATCTTTGCGAGCACCAACATGTTCAAATATTTTGTAGAAGCATGTCTGCAGAAAGTGAAACGTATTACGCCAGCCAAAAGGGTAATCAACAGCGAAAACAAAGTAGCTTTGGAAAAGCCAGTCAATACATTTGACTGAGTTCACAACTTGCAACTGAATTTTCTGGGAATCGAGCACAAGGAATGACCGGACGATTCTATCTCTTTCAACTTGAGCTCTGACAAAAATAAGATAGGGCTGAATAGGACCAGATGCCTTTTCAATCCTGTCTTCTATGTAATCATCAATACTATCAGAAACCTGAAATATTAAAAACATTTAAGATAGAGAAAAGATAAAATATAAAAAAAAAAGTATTTTCACCCAAGTGTTTGCAAAATTACCTTTCTGACAACAACAACATCTTTCAGCTCTCCCCATGATTGAAGAGTTTTCTCCTTTCTTCTAGGAATGTCATGGGGAAGGTGCTGCGACAAAAGAACTAGAGCCTTGATCGCATCTGAAACAGCAACACAGAGAAACATATTCATTAGTAACTTGCTTACCTCTGATAAAATTATAAGAGTATCTATGTAAGTACCATCTTTAATTGGAAGGTTAACTTCTCTTCGAAATGGCAGGGCCAAAATCTTTGGTAACAATTTGTAAAACGTTTTGCACATATCTGCAGCCTCTGGCCTGAGTCTCTTAAATTCTTCACTCAACTATTTATTGAGAATGATGAGAAAGGATAAGAATCACAAAAGGAAAAATTTAAGAAACCAATTTAACATACAACTTAGATACTTACAACTTCTCCCTCATACTTGTTGAACTGAGGGTATTTTAACATGAAAAATGTGATGCTTTCTCTTCTTAGTCTCTCAGCATTTCTCACTTCAAAACATTTGGCCATGCCATCAAGAATTTCTGACTTCTCTGACTTTCCTGGATTGATGAGGCCCAAAATTCTAATCTGGAACATTTACAATGAAGAAAAATAAAGAAACTATAAATTTGAGGCAGTTTTTAACTTAAGAGTCACATTCTGAGAAAATGAATCAATCAATGACTTACATCATCATCATCCCATTCACAGTCCTTTTCTGTTGTCTTCCTCTTCTTAGCCCTTGTTGGCCTCTGCGGGTTCTCTCTCATAAAAGATCTGGAAGCATTGGCTATGTACCCTGACGGTCCAAGAGGGGAAAACACGGGGCTCTAAAAAAAGGGAAAAGAGAAGAAAATAACAACAACAAAACAGAAAGAATCTTAGATAGATGTCTGCTTTAAGGCAGGGTAGGAAAGAATGTTTGTCCACACTTCCAGTCTCTACCAAAAGGAAAAGAAAGAGGGAAACATTTTCAGAAGCAAAAGGTGTCTGATCCAGGGAGACCCAAAAGTGGTGCACTGCTGAGCACAATGAAAATCTAGCCACAGCATCTTACTCAATTGTTACAATGGGAACATACCCAAGGACGTTCCTTGTCATCTGTGTTGGCAAACTTAGGAAATACCACACAAAAGGATTTTGCCATCCCTTCCTTCATTGCAGATGTCACTGCCGAAGCTGAGCTGAGAAATAAAGATGTGGATTTAATACAGAAAAGGGCAAGTGAAAGACCAAATCAATTTTGAATAAATATAGAAATACTTACGTGACATGTGATTTATATAGGTGCCCAGTGAGTTTCCGAATAATACAAAGTCTCTTGGTGCGGTCTAAATGTTTCTTTTGTAGTAGCTCCACAAAGTTGGCTTTAAAGCGGCTGTGAGCCTTTTTCATTTCCTCTTGCAAAATGCTAACCACATCAAACTGAAAGTAGATGTCAACAAACATTATCAATCTGTAAAACTTTAGCTAAAAATTGAATAATTTAATATCTTACCTTAGGAAGGCTCTCTTTTAAAGAACTAAAAGAGGGTTCTGCATCAGGCTTGAATTCTCTCACTGCACGCTCAACATCCTTCTCAGTCACAGGTTCGCTTCCACTTCCATTCTCCTTATCACTGTCTGAGTCATTATCCGAAAAAATATTATCACCAGCAGTCGAAGTTCTTTTATTAGAGGAAGATCCTGCTATGTTTGCACCACCATCAGAGTGGCTGGAAGATTTTTCTTTTCTCTTGGATTGTGGTGTACTTGGACCTGCCTGCAAAATAAAACAGTACTGAGTAGAAACAAGCCCTATGTATTAAATTAAAACATGTTCTAATATAACTCGTAACTTGAGACAAAATGATGAGTTAGGAAATTACTTACATGACTTTTGTTCTTTCTGAAACAGTTTGCAACACTACCATCTGTCTCCTTAGTGGACTGTGACTGTGAGTTACTTGAAACTTTCTGCAAAGTAAAACAGTACAAGAGTAGAAACAGGCCCTATGTTTTAAAAAACCTTTATCAAGTAACATAACTCGAGACAAAATGATGAAAAAGGAAATTGCTTACACGAAGTTTGTTCTTTTTCGGACATGAGGTTAAACCTTGTGAGGATTGTGAAAGCCCGGAACTTGCAGACAGTGATGGAGATTCATTCAACTGCTGTGAGTTCGATGATGTTATACTTGGGCTACGATCAGTTGACTGCAAAAAAGTAAAACAAAATAAGATACGTAAGTTTAAAACCTTCAAGTTTCACTTGCACAGTTGAGACAAACCGCTAATAGACGATACAACGTACATTTTTTTCATCATCTTCTTGGGAAGAATCTGTGGTTTCATTAGGTATGGCTGATGTGGCACTAGGTGGCACTTCTGGAGCAAGACCATCTTCACTTGATAAATCACTTGATAATACAACCTGCAAAAAGAATAGAAAATATTACGAGTCCTGAAGCCAGATAACTGAATTGAAGTAAGATAGACTTGCATAGTTGTCCTCACCACTTTTTGGGACTAAAAAGTTTTGATTTCAAGGATTTCTTTTCCTGTGGCTCCAAGAACGTTCCTCATGAAGCTCACATCCATTAGGGTAAAAAGTTCTTTATCTATCCCATGTTCTGTCAGGGCAAACAAAACTCATAAGTAATACAGCATTCTGGTGAAGCTGAAATGCAGAAGAATGCGGGGAACAACAAAAATGGAAATCACTATGCTTTAACATGGTTACTTCCAGTTACTTGTTCCCCACATTCTTCTGCATTTCAGCTTTACCGGAATGGTTTACTAGGCACAAAAACCCGGTCAATAAAGAGCAGGCTCAGGTTCATTCATTTCAAAGAGAGACATAAAATGATGGTACGGTTAGTTCTCTGAGAGGAGCCGCAATAACTTGGGGAACTAACATTCAAAGTGGGTCAGTAATTAATAAACATTATTTTGTCCGCACACACTGTAATTTGCTGTAACTACGCTGATTTGAGGGAGGTTTCAAAGCTAAATAACTAGAAATTGGAAATGAAACTCGAATGTTTGGCGAGAAAATCAAAGAATTCAAAATATGAACGGGACAGTTCTCCGATTTCATTTTCCCAGACTCATTATTCTGGCAAAAACATCGGGACGCCTCAAAATTTTTAAACTTTCTGCCGAGAAAACTACGCGAGGAAGCAAACAATGGTAAAATTTGAGATAGGCGGCGCGGGCAGGTCGGGCGGGGAGAGGAGTGGAGTCGAACTGAAAATTGATGTAAAGCCTACACACGACACAACGCGAAGGATTCACTTACTATTTATCTTCTCCACCAAGCTGGGAGTCATGCCAGCAGCTTTTAACAGCGACACAAGATCTTGGTCTCCCGCCATGGCCGTACAGCTCCGTTGAACACCAACGTCCTCACCTCACCAAGTCCTCTCACTAACAGTGGATGGCGGTTGCGGTCGTTCAACGGCTCGCGGTGCAACGGAAATATTCCAATGCTGCCAACACAAGAGACTCATATTAAAATGGAGTATCAGTTAGCTTCAGATAGAGAGAGAGGATTTGGGCATTCAAGTAACATTGGAAACGTTTTGGAATCAAAACCTCACGGTCGAATTAAAATTATACTGTAATTTAAAAAAGAAACACCAATGGCACTTTCCCCAAAGACGAGAATAGTGACATTCGTGTTACAGGCTGGCAGCACCAACAGTGGATATGCAGGGAATGACCACACCACTGTAGTTTTAAAAATATTATCATTATAATTTTCAAAAATAATTATCTTATTTTAAGTCAGATAACAAATAGCCTGAAAATTGATAATGAAGAAAGAGGAAACATGAAAACTTAACTGGCATCGGCACATAACAGAAGGGAACAGGGGAGATGGAAATCACAAAATTAATTTTGTGCTACAAATGAAACTTGTCCCAACACAGATCATGGCAGTGTTGCTTTAATCTTTTACCTCAGTATATTTTGGTTGTTAGAGAACGAGTATTGTTTTGAGTGTAGTGTCGTTGTTTGAGGGTTGGGGGGAATGTGAACGTCAAGGTTTTGAGGGAGGTCTGGTCCGTCCCGGTCCGG
>NW_026267287.1:622453-625077 GCF_000697945.3 Frankliniella occidentalis | reverse complement strand
GCTATCATATTGTGCTATTAACATTTATATTACTTTAAGTTTCATTCAGACTAGCAAAATAACTCAAATTGAAATGCTCTCAGAGTGACTAAACTTTAGGAGGCAGAAAGTTATTGAGCAAGTCAGAACGCAAGAGATAATAAAACTGGAAAAACAAACTCTCATCACATCAATCATAGATTTATATTCAAAACCAGGGTTAAAGCTATATGTGTTGGATGGAAGCCAGTAAGCTAAAGATATGTTCCAGACAAAAACAAAACAGGTCTTCAAAATAGATACCTTAACCTATTCTACACTTGTAAACAGGCGAGAATGAATCTTACCTGAGCTGAGTTAAACAAAACGGATGACGGAGGAGCATCGAAGCGAAACACTCCAAAATAATGCTCCGGTTGACAATTTATTGCTGAACGTAAACCATAACACAACAAACAAAGTCCAGACTAGCCTAACACAGTAACACAGCACAGCCGACCAGCCGACACGCCAAGGGCGAGGGGAGGGGAAAGTGGGGGGAGGGGGGAGGGCACAATTGAGAAGAGAACCAAATCTGAATCTGAATCTGAGATAGTTGGTGGTTAGATCGTTGTGTATCGGAATCCAGTTGCTCAGGTCTGTCCCGAATCCCGAACCTCCCGAACCTCAACACCCGCCGAACGATGTCGATGACCGAGAGTTGGTTGTTACAACCCCTACTTTTCCTGATATTTTGGTAATCATCATATCTTAACCGTGCAATGGCAGCTGTTGCCTTCCAGTGTCCGATTAGAGTAAGAAAAATGAGTAAAATTTTCACCACCGCCGGACTTTTAAAACGGAACGCAGATCATCTGAGTACAATTTATGCAGGTAACTTAACCTATACAAAATACGAACAAATAACAATAACTCAAATGTTGATGTAAAGTCATCGTTTGTGGTTGATGGGTGTAAAGTTGTTGAATTGCCACTTAATACACAGCATCGAAAACTCAGTGATATTATATGATTTAGTCAGGTGAGGAGAATAACTTGGTTTCAAATCATCAAGTACCATGACATCAGTTTTAATACATTGGCGGGGGTCGGCAATCCTATATTATTGGGACCCACAGTGTAGGTCACGCTGCACTGAACTTGTTAAAAGCTGAGTCTACTGAGCTTCAACTCATTAAGAAGACCTGTATGCGGATAAAGAAGGGTCGTAATAAGAAATAAAATCAATAAATTGCTGGCGCGTGTTGAGTTTACTGGAAATATTTTAGAATATTTCACGTTTACTTGAGTTTATGTTGTGCACAGCTCTTTAAAATTTTAATGAACTTCATTTTTGTGACCATTGTTAAACTTCAGGACAAATCTGCACGCTAAACAAGTGCTTTTATCGTAAATAGAGATAGATTGATGTCTGAATAGTGATTCAAAGAAGAAATGGAGTGATTTTTTTTTTTCATTTTGAGTGAACGCGCTGCATTTTGTATAGTTTTACTGGTGCCCTTCATTGCTTTTTCTGTTGTGTTTCTCATTGGAAGGGAATGTGCAAAGGCATTAAAACCTATTGAGTCCAACCTTTGTTCTTCCAGTGCAGATATAACCAAAATAAAAACAAATTATCAAAATGTACTAACTTAATCAAATGACTTGGGTTGTGTTCCAATTATCATCTCGAATCGTTGGTCCGGGTCTCGTTAGGTGCGAGAGAGACGGATGTGTGCAATAATCTGTCTCGCACCGACCGACTCGGGATGAGAATTGGGAAGCAACCTGGGGTAGGCAGACCCGCCAAACGCCCCGATGTTTTGGGTTGCCTGCTCACCAGGCGCCTCACCCTGCCGGTAGAGTCAATCATATCGCAATCTACACATCCGGACAAGGGCCAATGTTTTATTCATGCACTATTTTAACATAAAACTTAATTGATATTCAAGCATTACAGAATGCACATTTTTGTGCATACTATATGTACAAATTTGTGCATATTACATGAACAAATTTTATTCATTACATGATGTATACATTTGTGCATCGCAATTTGTACAAATTTGTACATAAGAACGCGACAATGTTTGTACACTCCTTTTTCGTACATAACTATGTACAATTTTGTGCAGAATAATGCACAAAATTTTTGTACAGACAATTATGCACAAAAAATGTACATAGACATTTAGTGTGTACGAACGAACTATTTCGCAAGTGATTTTCCCCTCGGCTAGCGTAGAGTTCACTTTTACGAAGTACCCCAAAACTTAAGTTGACAATACTTAGTTAGAGGCGTGATCTTCGCCTTTTCGATCTAAAAATTCTTAATTTTAAAATCGTTCTTACGCTTAGGGGTCGTCCACATATTACGTCACGCGATTTAGGCCCCATGACATCGCTGCATTACAAAGGTCATTTTCCATCAGGCACATAACGTATATTTCCGACTCTCGGAGACACCTTGCCCGCCGCCCCGCCGTGTCTTACCGCCGCCCGCGTGTGCATCCTTCCTCGCTCATTCACTAGTCGCTGAACGGTAAATTGACTCGATAGAACCTGCTAAAATACGTATTTTCTTAACTCAAAAAATGTGACGTATCGGTGTTCTAGACACCCCCTCCAACCCACGTCACACATCCATCACGTTTTGCCACCCCCCC
>NW_026267287.1:616217-617823 GCF_000697945.3 Frankliniella occidentalis | reverse complement strand
GAAAAACGCGCGAGACTCTAACGTTAACTTCTTCGCGGGAAATCGATCGCAAAGTTGAAAGTGTCGACCACTGGTGTACTGTCGACTACTGGGCCCCTTACCCTACAACTTCAATCACACAATCTCACACACACACACCTGAGACAGTTTTTCAAAATACAAAATATGTCACAGTATTGGTACACGCATTAACCCATCTTTGCACTGACAAGTGAACATTGAGCTTCAAAGCCAACCCGCTGTTCACATCAAGATTAAGCAATACGTATGGCTATACAGTTTAAGGGTAGAACTCTAATGGAGCAAAGATACGTAGTTTTAAACAGCCACAGACATTGGTTTTACAAAAGAAAAATCTATGGACAGAAAATAATACTTAAAAGAACATTGTTGATTTGTATGATCATTGTGAAAAATTTTGTCGTAAATTTACAAAAATTTTGTAAACTCGAATTATAATTTAAGTTATAAATTAACGACAGCACATTTTTTACTCGCCAAGGGATTTGAAGTCGATACATCCCGCGTGAAATGGTAATGCTCAATATCGTCCGAGTCTCGTCATTTTCTTTGAGGTGAAAAACGACCGAAATGCAACCAATGTACGACGACTTATCGAGGTTTCTCGTCGCACCTTCGATGCTTCCACGCCGTAGACCGGCCGAACTGTGGTCGCGCCACTGGTAAAATACACGACCAAAATGTGACGAGATCGCGTCGAGCCGGGAAGACCCATTGTCGCCAGCGCCTCGACTGTTTCTCGTCGTAATCCCGTCCCCAAAACTGCGATTAATTAGCGACGTGGTGGCTGGACCGCTGGCCACCGCCGCCCCGTCTTACAATCGTCACATAATTACCACGAAAATACGACCAGAAGGTCCCCGCTACCGCCGCGGCGCTACCCCACGCATCATGAGACATTTTCTAGCGATATCCGGCCGTTAAATGTCATGCTCTCTTTCTGGTTCAGGGGATCAGGGCATTTCAAAAGAGTTGAATAGTTCAATTAAACAATTTATTCCCCGGAGGGCAGTCAAAGAAAAAAAACAGAAACAAAACTGTCATCACGAAAAATAAATAAGAATTAACATAAAATAAACTTTGTCAACAAAATAAAAAATTAACAGTGTTGGCTTGTGATGGGCAACTCGTCGTACAGCCCTGGCACATCAGACAACTCGCACCCCGCCATCCCAAGGCCTAGCCGGGTGAGCGCGGAGGACGATGAGCCGTGGTCGTCCCCGTGAGCAGCGTCCTGGTGCTGTTGGTTTCCCTGCTCAACGGCGTGCCAGAGATGGTGGGGTTGGGTTCCGCTGGGCTGGCATCCCACAACGGTGGCCGAGTTGTGGGTGGAGTTGTGGGCGAAGCGGGGGTTGAACCCAGGGTTGAACCCAGGAGGGGTGAATCCAGGGTGGAACCGAGCCGGGGTGAAGCCAGGGTGGAACCCAGCAGGGGGAGCAGGGGTGAAGCCAGGGGACATTCTAGAGGTGGAGGCAGAGATCATGCTAGGGCTGGAGGCAGAGGTCATGCTAGGGGTGGAGGTCATGCTAGAGGTGGAGGTCATGCTAGAGGTGGAGGCGGAAGGCATGCTAGGGGTGGAGGCGGA
>NW_026267287.1:608554-610197 GCF_000697945.3 Frankliniella occidentalis | reverse complement strand
TGCGGGTCTGTCCGATTACCAGATTCGGACAAATTTCGGTCGGACCCGCCCTATGAAAACCCGACATCGGTCCGAATACTGCCTTCGGACAACACCCAGAAGTTGACGGATTTTGTAACATTCTGGGTGTACTTCGGACTTTCCCTTCGGACAACCCCGGGAACAGCCCGGCCGTTCGGACTGAATTCGGGACCTCACTTTTTTAAACGGGCAAAATTACAGGGAAGGTTAAGGAGAGTGTACGGAACAAGCTCAAGTCGGTAAATTGCCGAAATTTGGCCCCGGTCAATTTCTACAAGCTCGCAAAGTCCAAATGTTTAGAAATTGAACACCCTTGTGTTCAAAGTCGTTCAAGGCCGACCCTATGCACCCCAGACGTTGATCCTTCGATCAAAACTGTTAATTTAAGTGTGCTGAACACGCTCGTGGTATTCGTTTCTTTCTCAGACACCTAGAAATGTTTGTACAGTTAGTTTAAGGAAGGGAAGCGCATGGAGCGCGATCTCCTAGCTCCAACGCAGAAGCCCCCTAAGGGGCGACAGGCAACCCACACTACAAACCCCGTTTCTCTGTATTTGGCGTCAATTTTTGCCTTGGTGTATGACCGAAATGAATTTGGTTTCGGCTCTTGTGTCTATCTTATCTTGTTCCATAATGCTTTTTGGGGTGCGCAGGTACTTGTTTGTATGAACAAAAAATACGGCCTTTCAGTACTTATAAACGTTTGAGAAACAGAACTTCCTGACGATTTGATAGACCTTTAATATAACGGTGCAAATAAAGAAAATTGACTAAAATTCCATGTGCTAACTGTAGATACTTTGACATGAAATAACGAGAGGATTTCAATTTGCTAGCTTTCTGTGGATGCACCACACAATGCAACGGAAAACAGCTAATCTGTCAGAATACCTGAAAACGTTTCTTAAACGTTTATAAGTACTGGAGGACCGTATTTTTGTTCATACAAGTACCTGCGCACCCCGAAAAGCATTATGGAACAAGATAGGATAGACACAAGAGCCAACACCAAATTCATTTCGGTCATACACTAAGGCAAAAAATGACGCCAAATACAGAGAAACGAGGTTTGTAGTGTGGGTTGCCTGTCGCCCCTTAGGGGGCTTCTGCGTTGGAGCTAGGAGATCCCGCTCCATGCTCTTCCCTTCCTTAAACCAACTGTACAAACATTTCTAGGTGTCTGAGAAAGAAACGAATACCACGAGCGTGTTCAGCACACTTAAATTGACAGTTTTGATCGAAGGATCAACGTCTGGGGTGCATAGGGTCGGCCTTGAACGACTTTGAACACAAGGGTGTTTAATTTCTAAACATTTGGACTTTGCGAGCTTGTAGAAATTGACCGGGGCCAAATTTCGGAAATTTACTGACGTGAGCTTGTTCCGTACACTCTCCTTAACCTGCCCTGTAATTTTGGTTAAGATATTCCAACTGGAAGTGCTCATTTTCGCCTACAATCGACGGGAGGAGCGCGAAATAGCCGGATGAGCACAACGGGTTGCCTACCCGAAGTCCCCGTAAGGCGCCATGTTAATTTTAACCCCTTGTAAAATTTTTCCTAAGGGCAAAAATTTTTGTTCCTTCGGGCAAAAACCTTTATTTAGGTCCCAACTACCGATGTG
>NW_026267287.1:607263-607680 GCF_000697945.3 Frankliniella occidentalis | reverse complement strand
GGAGGTGGGGGCGGAGGTGGCAGCGGAGGCGCGGGTGGTTCTGTGCACGCTGTAGGGAGGGGCACGTCGCCTCTTGTGTTGCTCATCCCGGCGGTTGTAAACGTATGTACGCACAATCGACTGGGGGTTGAAGTCGCCCTCACTTGCGCCGGTGTTCGTGGACACATAGGCTAGAAAACAAAGAAGGAAATCAATACCACGTAGAGTTTACTTTAAATAGTACACATGAGAAAGTACACACATGGCTTACCAGTAATTGCACTGATTAGAGTCACCGGGACAGCTACAGTGTCGCCTCCCCCCTCCAGACTGAACCCATCATGCCTGAGCAACTCTTCCGGTAGGAGATGTTTTAAAATCTTTTTGAAGAGTTTAGGTGCTGACTTGTAACTCCGGTAAAAATAGTGAAGAAGAGCT
>NW_026267287.1:605574-605976 GCF_000697945.3 Frankliniella occidentalis | reverse complement strand
ACAAATTTCAGGGTATCTTAGGGGTTACTCCTGGACAACGAAACGCCTGGTGCAAATCCTGGCAACCACCCCTAAAGGGGTGAAGGAGGGTAACAAAGAAACGGGGATTGGTCCAAAAAGTAGGGTAAAAAAAATATTTTTTTTATGGTCACGTAAGGGGTAACTCGTGAAAATAGAGTCCTCTGGGCGAAAATTTTGTCCGTTTAACTCTATCTTGCACCGTTTGGGCGCTAGAGTGCTTTTTTCGACGAAAATACGGCGAAAATGGCTACGTTGCACATAAAGACGTACAAGGAGGCGTCCAATCGTAAAATGTCAGAGGGAGTACCCCCCCAAAACAACACATTCTGAATTAGGAAACACCCTCGGATTTGCCGTATCTTTCACTGTTTCGGCCCTAGA
>NW_026267287.1:604477-605524 GCF_000697945.3 Frankliniella occidentalis | reverse complement strand
CGGACGCTTTAGTTTACTCAAATATGCAAAGTGATTTACCGGTCACATTATTTATTTGATGATGCACTTCAGTAAATCGCAAGACCATCGCCGCCGGCAGGCCAAGCATGCCCGGCCCCTGCCGAACGGAGTTGCCAGCGCAGCGAAGTGGAGCTGGCAACTCCGTTTGGCGGGAGGGCGGGCCTGCTTGTTCGGTATCTATTGGATGGTGTATGAAGAATCATGGCCGCCCCAATATGGCCGCCAGCACTGCAACACTATTGTCTTGTCCTATTTATAATCTTGTAATTTACAAATGACTTATGAAGTGCTTGTTGAATTTTCGTGAAAAAAAAATATTAAAAAAACTATCAAGAACAAATTATTATCCAATATAATTGGTATTTTTATCACAAGATTATCAAGTTAAGCCCGTGAAATGAAAGGTGAAGGGAATGCCACGTTTGATTATAGAGCTTTGAAATGATGAGGCACTGGTATCCTTACTTTACAAAATTCTATAAAATTACGCAATATTTAGTGGCGACACATGCTTGAAATTCATTTATACACATAGTGTCATTTAGTTGTACTACGCCACAAGTATCGGCATGGGATGAATCAACGTCGAAGTTTTTAATACTTTTCTTCCTCAATGAATTTTTTCTCACTTGCCTGTAGTGGTGATGCTGCTTTCCTGCTCTTTCGTTCGCCCGACGACAAGATGTTGCTTGTTGTTTGCCGGTTGTGTGTGCGTGGAAAGTTGTATTTTCTTGAACTTTCGTTGAGATATATTATGTTTTTCCACTTTTTAGTTGGAATGAAACGAAAGTGATGTGTGAACCTTTAGTCCAGAACGTTGTAACCGATTCTTTGGACGCTTAATGAAATTGCGATCCGTGTTGTGTGTAAAGGTGTAAATATACCCGTACATAAAAATTCGGATTCAGGATGGCTCTAGGAAGGCTCCGCCGTAGCCATTCTCAACACATCGCGGAGGCTCGGTGGGACCACTGCCCAGCTTGGATATAGCCGAGGCGTATCCATCGCAGGCGCGGTTTGGGGGGG
>NW_026267287.1:601749-604427 GCF_000697945.3 Frankliniella occidentalis | reverse complement strand
TTGTCTAGTTACTCTTGAAGAGAAGCAAGCATCTCCTTCGAGCGATGAATTGGAGTTCTAATTGCAGCATGAGCAGCGGGCGCCTCGGAAACTGGTGAACCCAATCAAGATATACTTCACATTTGTTAACTCGGTTAGATTTAAGAGTAGAAATCTGGTGGTCAAACCGCACACTTACCTGGAGGGCCGGCTGAGTACAGCAAGCTGTCCTGCTCCTCCAAATTCCTCTCTCTCGCCTTTTTTTGGTAAAGGCCGGCATGGAACCACGACAATGCGTACGACACCCCCGGCACCTTTTCCTCGTGAACGTCTCCCTCTGTCGTGACGTGCAGTTTGCGCATGGCAGACTGAGTTCCTGGAGAATGCAAGCATAACCCCTAAGTACGCTGACAGGCCATGAGGACAAAAATATACGCATGGTGTGTACTTTAAAATACACTCAAAGCAATGAAATTATGGGTGGCGACAACGTACCGGTGCGCAAGATACAGCCTTTTACAGCTTCCTTATTTCTCCCTTTGAGAACTGTCCGTTCTTGACCTACGTCAATGCGTTTCATCCCAGGAGCCGGCTCAAAATCTTCCGCCCGCACAACTTCGGCAGACGGAGGGTTCTCCATAAAGAACAGAGCGAACTTCGGGTTTTTAGGAGCCATATCGACACTAGTCTGGCAAAGGAATCAAAATTACTTAACATTTTCGTTGCTTTTGACGACATCGCTATTTTTTTGTAAAATTGACAGAAATTGACAACCGGCCGCCGTCACAACAGTTAAAACTGAAGCTACACTGACAAAACAAAATGTGACGCTAAAATGGTTCCCACGTGCTGCAATATCCACTTACTTGATTAATATCTATTTCTTCGGGCGTCCAGTCCGTGATTCTTGAGCAGAGAGAAGGAGGCGTGCCGACCGCAGCCTTTATGTACGCTCCCTATTGTTGCCGTCAGTTGGCAGCACTTGGTTTGGCCACCGCCTTGTCGGAACTCGCACCGAAACGTCAACACCACTCCCCCGAATCACAAACCACCAGCAGAAGCAGTTGGCTGGGCCGGCTTAGCGACAACGTCGTTGTCAAGACAAAAAAGTAGTGTTGCACGTGTATATTTACTTCATAAATATAAAAATGAGCAAACGCTCGCCATCGCCGAGCTCAATGCCGCGGCGTGATAAAAAGAGTTATGAAGATTACCTTGCGTCATCGTCATCGACAAGGTAAAGATCTACTACCCCCACGGATAACCTCAAACATAATGTGTTTGTCCGATTCTTTGTTTTCCTAGACGTTCTGTTTCACTTATCGTGTTTAACGTACTTTACAGTACTCAAGCAGACGATGCTCAGAAACCTGTCGTTGGCCGAACGGATGTTACGCGAGCCGGGACGGAATCCCAGCTTGATGTCGGCAGCATCCATTTGCCCTCAACTTCAGACACTACTTCCAAACCTAGCCAACCGTTGCGAACCGGACTGTCCTCCCTTGCGGCAGTCTGTGAGATCACCGGTATGTATCCAATATGCCAGTCTTGCCGTGGATGTTGAGGTTGGACACTTTTGTGATCCTGTTATTTATCATTCATGTGTGGACCTTTCTCGCAGAGGCTGATGTGATTGCCAGTGTTCCTGAGGAGGACACTTCTATCGCCCGCCCAGTCATTGGCTGTGCTACTTTGAAAGGAGTACCAGCAAAGACAGTAACTGAATCAGATCCAGGTAAATATTGTCCCTTCTCTCCTAAAATACCAATATGTCCTTCATCTTAACTATAATATTTAATTTTTACTTGATAGGACTCCCAAGGAATATGGACAAGGAGTACCGAGTACATTTGGAAGAGGATGAAGGAGACTTCGACATATTTTGTTGCCCTGATGTCGGTAATATTGAATATCCGGATGTTGGTGACACACATTCTGTTTCACAGCCAACTGACTTGCTCTATGCTGGGTCTTCTATTACTGTAACTGAGAGTGTTACTTCCATCCTTGCATTTGCCCAAAGTGAAGACATTAGTGGTGCAGGTCTTGGAAAGTTACTTAATTTAATAAATATCCATTTGCCACAACCAAACAAGTGCCTAAAAACTACGCACTCTTTTTATAAGAGGTTAGAAAGCGCTGATACTAAGTTTAAATTAGATTATTATTGTTCTGTTTGTTGGAAATTAAGGGCCTCCTCTCATGATCTTTGTGATACCTGTGTTGATCCAAACAGAAAGGTTGATTATTTTGTGTCACTGCCGTTAGGGCCACAGATTGCCAAATTATTTTCCAGGCCAGGATTTGTGGATAAGTTACAATACAAGCAGAATCGTACAAAGAAAAATGAATCTCATTTTGAAGATATATATGATGGTGAATTGTATAAGGAGGCTGGTATTTTTCTTTGTAATGGATACAATATCTCACTGATGTGGTACACAGATGGTATTTCTCTTTATGAGTGCAGAAGTTATTCACTCTGGCCTTTTTTCTTTGTGATAAATGAGTTACCTCCAGAAGAGAGATTCAAAAGAGAAAATCCCGTGATAAAATGGTCCTGTGCACAACACGTGCGAACCGCGTGCACAACGCGTGCAAACCGCGTGCAAACCACGTGCACATTTGTGCAGAACGCGTGCACATCGCGTGCAGAACGCGTGCAAACCATGTGCAAACCACGTGCAAACCGCGTGCAC
>NW_026267287.1:598396-601252 GCF_000697945.3 Frankliniella occidentalis | reverse complement strand
GGCAATATATCGGTTCACCCGACCCGGTGGGAGTCGAACCTCCTACTGTGCGTTCCGCGCTGCGGTGCGGCATCCACTTGGCCAGAGCGATCCGTTGGAAGACTCTACAATATACACAAACGACAACTCAGTCGCGACGATGCACTCGATTCTCAGTGGTAGCGATTGCAGAAGTAGCGCGCTCTGCCGTCCCCCCACTAAGCGCCTCGATGGCGCAGTGGTCTACGTGCCTGGCGGCTGGATACTAAGCGGAGGTTCGATCCCGGTCGGCGCCCAACCAGTGTTTCCATTTTACATAAGAGGCTACGGAAAAGAGAGACCACACTTAAAGTCATTTTATCCGCTGATGGAGACTTGCCGATATGTGCGCTGAGGCTCTATATATTTTCCCAATGGATCGCTCAGGCCAAGTGGATGCCGTACTGGAGCGCGGAACAAACAGTCGGTGGTTCGACTCCCACCGGGTCCGATTGATCGAAACATCGCCTCACAGGTCGATCATCGACGCCA
Organism: Frankliniella occidentalis; assembly: GCF_000697945.3. NCBI lineage: Eukaryota > Metazoa > Arthropoda > Insecta > Thysanoptera > Thripidae > Frankliniella > Frankliniella occidentalis. Next base: position 600,742 of record NW_026267287.1, on the reverse strand, counting down.
GTCGCAAGTCGCGGCGGGAAGCTGAGTTTTCAAAATTGGTACATTTCTTTTTCGTGGAGTCCACATTGTCTCCGCAATGTCTCTGAAGAGTGTGTGAGGAGGTGGCTCCGCAGTGTCTCAGCGTTCGATCCACGATGTCTCCATGTTGGCTCCCAGTTGTCTTTGAGATGGCTTTGAACTGGCTCCAAAACGGATCTAAAGTGTCTCTGATACGGTCTATGTTTGGCTCCAAGGCGGCACCGGAATGTCTATTTTAGGCCTTAAGTTTCCGTTTGCGGAGCCATTTGCGATGGCTCCGCCTCGGCTATACCCAAGCAGGGCAGTGGTCCCACCGAGCCTCCGCGATGTGATGAGAATGGCTACGGCGGAGCCTTCCTAAAGCTAGTTTTTTCTGTACAGGTGTTAGTTTGCGTACAACCTTCTGTTTTGAATTGAAATTTACATGAACAATATCTTTGGCAAAGGTGGATTTAGTATGGTGGGTTAAGGGGATGCAGTAAGAGAAGTTGTAGCGGTAGCGTTACGACCACACCCGTGAAGTGCTCTTACCACTCTCCCTCTCACTACGTTTTGACCACTTCGCTATCCTTAATTAAAGTGTTAAAGATACGCTCCCTTCTAAGCTGCCTTCCGATTGTAGATCCCTCTTTATCGCCCGTTGCTTGCAAAGTTCCTTAATCCTTTTCTTGTTCCAGTGGTTGCAGTTGTTCTGAACGAATAGTAACCAAGTAGCTCTAGTAATGTATGTTCCTTTGCTATGTTATGTGTATTTTCTTTGTATGTTAAATTCTTGCCTGATGTATGTGTTGTTGTCCTTTGTTTTAGAGGGCTGATAATGTCTTGGATGATGTTGTTGATCAACGAAGGCCTAAAATTTACAGAAGACCATACCAATTGCCGTTGAGCGTGGCATTTGAAATGAAGAATTCGAGCAAAGTGCCCTCAGGCTACACGAAGAGTGGTGAAGAACCGAAAATGACAAGCCGTTGTATATTGAAGTGTGATACGCACACTGACCTGATGACGTGTCCTGGTGGAAAATTTGATGGAGTCACTGAAGAGAAGATTAAGGCAATCAACAACGCCATAGCTGAAGGAAAGAAATGGTTCCTTGTCGCCAATTATTGGACCAACAAAGACAGGGTGTCAGTAGACATTATTCCAGCTTCCAAAAGAGAACAGATGAAGTACCCAATATTTGACACTAAGTAAATCAGCTTGTTAGTGTATTAACTGTGGAACCTTGTGAAACTGTGTGCTTTACTTGTTTTATTTCTTGTTGAAGGTAATGTTCATGTGATTCGTATGGTGAATGCACAGGGCAAATTTGGTAAGTTTTCTCGCCAATGTTTATGCATAGTATTCTCTACGGACTCTAAACTTTGAACCTGTGTTTCATGATGTCTTTCTTTCTTTATAGTTGACATGCCAGCCCCTAGCAACACCAATGACAATGGCCCAAGTCCCACAAAAAAAAATCAAGAGCAAATAGATGGGAGATGTGTTTTTTTACTGAATGTCTGTACTTGTGCATATTTGAACGTTGATTGTTCTTATCTTATATCACGTAGAATTTTTATATTTTTAGACATTCTCTGAATATTCTTATTGTATCTTCGAGAGGACATGTTTTGTTCACATTGTGGTCATTTTGTAATGTTTGTACGCATATCATAAAGAATTTTTAAGGAGAGTAGTTTTAACGTGAACTGTGCATGTTACATGTAGTATATCGTAGAGAAAATTGTTTTTTTGATATTGTGTTTATATTCATTGTTTGTGCTGCTTTTATCATGTAGAAATTTAAAATTTTCCATCATTCTTTGAATTGCTTGTTTGTGTGAGCAATAAATTTCTTTTTCGCATACTTTTGTGAGTTTGTTTTGCTTTCTTCCAAAATTGAAGACAAGTCATGGATTTAGAAGCATAATGATGCTTCACAATTAGCCGAGTATTCACATACAATTAAAATTGCATTGTGATTTTTAACGTCTAGTTACATGTTACAGTTACAGTTATATGTACGCCAGACCACGTCTCGCGTAACAGGCTTCGCGATATCTCGCGAAACACTGTTACGCTGCGACGCGCCTGGCGCACATTAAGCTAGGCCTGCGGCGCTGACACCCGAGCCGAGTTAATGGGAGGGTATTTGGGAACAGGACCTTCCGGCCCCAAAATTTGATACACTCACAGTATTTGTTGAGGACTTATTACTCTTAGATGAGGGACATGAAACATGAAACTTCTCCTGTTCCATAACGGTTTTCATTAAAGGTTCGAATTTTGACAGATTGTTCACTGTAAAAAATATTCTGAAATTTAAGACCAAAATGTATCTTAAAT
>NW_026267287.1:592134-598346 GCF_000697945.3 Frankliniella occidentalis | reverse complement strand
TTACGAAGTACACAGAAAAGGTACCTGGCAAAAAGACGGTCTAAAGCGAGCCGTCACTCGGATAGAAGATGTATTACACCATGAAAATTCAGAACGCGGCCGGCAGGCCAAGCTGGGCCCGCTCCCTGCCGAACCGAGTTGCCGGTGGAGCGAAGCGGAGCTGGCAACTTGGTTTGGCGGAAGAGCGGGCCCAGCTTGTTTTCCGCCGATTTTGGAGAGATCCTGGTTTTCGTCGATTTTGCTCGATTTTGCCGGATTTTGCCTGATTTTGCCCGATTCTGGCCGATTTCCGCCAATTCTTCACAAAATCGGCGGGAAAAAATCAGAAAAAATCAGAAAAAATCGGGAAAAAATAAAAAAATAAGAAAAAATTGAAACCGTAGCCAGAACCTTGGACAATGGATAGGTACGCCTTGTGCTCGCGATGCGCACTTGGACATACCTGCACCTCTGCCGCCGTGATTGCTGCAGGGGGGCCGATCTTGTGCACAAGCTAGTTGTGCACAGAATGTTTGTGCACGCGGTTTGCACATGGTTTGCACGTGGTTTGCACGCGTTCTGCACGCGATGTGCACGCGTTCTGCACAAATGTGCACGTGGTTTGCACGCGGTTTGCACGCGTTGTGCACGCGGTTCGCACGTGTTGTGCACAGGACCATTTTATCACGGGATATCATCATGGGAGCATTGTGGGGATGTCATGAAAAGCCACACTCTAATATTTTTTTGCAACGTACTTGTCAACAGATCTTGCTTTTGAAAGAAGGAGTTGAAGTGAATGTTCATGGTCAACAGAACACTTGTCTGGTAAAAGGAATTTTGATATGTGGCACATGTGATGCTCCTGCTAAAGCTGCTTTTTTAAATCTAAAAACTTATGCTGGCTATGAGTCTTGTCCTAAATGTTTGATAGTTGGGGAAAAGAGTGATGAATCAGATGATGTTATGGTGTTTCCTCATGAGGAGATTCTACTAATGAGATCAAAAGAAAACTACACACAACATTTAGCAGAAGTCATGCTGAAAAAAGATGCTGTTGCAGGCGTTAAAGGCCCAACAATTTTAAATTCTATGTTATCAAATTTCATGTTTGATTCTACAGCAATAGACAGTTTGCATTGCCTTTACCTAGGCATAACAAAGCAAATTTTTAGGCTTTTGTTTGACAAAGCTTTCAAAGGTGAGCCATTTTCACTGCATAAGTTTAGTGACAAAGTAAACTCCAGATTGTTAGCAATGAATCTGCCACACTATGTGCACTGTGCAGAGGGTCACTTTACCTGTAGACAAGTTATATTTATGGAAAGGCTCTTTGTGTCGCAATGTTTTTTTCCACATGATGTTACCCGTTCTAAAGGGAATTATGTCTGATAATTATTTTGTTAACATTGTTGATTTAGTTGATGGAGTTTCTATTCTAAATTCAGACAGCATTTCTTCTGAGGACATAGCATATCACTTGTAGTTGGACAAACAAACGTAAGTCCAAAAAAAATTAGTCGATTGTTTTTCGGTCTAGTTTCATAATATATAGTTTTTGCGACAAAATACCTTCAAACAAAAAAGTGACTTTTTTTGGACTTACGTTCCTTTGTCAATTTACCAGTGATATGCTGGTTTAGTCTTAACAAGATTCTGTGATAAATTTCAACAACTGTATGGGAAAAGCCACATGAGTTCCAATGTACATTTGTTAAGACATCTCCATGAAAGTGTAAGAGACCTAGGACCCCTTTGTTTTTCAAGTACTTTCACTTTCGAGGACCTAAATGGAAAACTAGCTAATTTAGCGCATGGTACAAGGCATGCTGGACTTCAAATTGCTAAGCATTTGAATGTATTTTCAGATTTAGATTTAAAAGTCAGTGAACTTCCCAACGGCTTGCCAAAATCGTTTTGTGAAAAAATTTCAAAAAAAAATAGGCTTTTTATAACTGACAAAATATCAGAGAAGATGTGTGTAGTGGGAAACTATGATAATGTGCCAAATGCGTTTTGTGACTGTATACATGACAGACTAACGGTTGTGTTTGAACAACCTTGTAATTTTTTAACTTTTTCTCGTGCTTATTATAATAAACAGCTATTTGTTACCACTTCGTACCCAAGAGGTTCTAGAGTTTCTAGTTTTGTTTAGTGTAATGATGCTAACAGAATATTTTTTGCTGAAATACTTTCTTTTGTCAGAGTGAATATGTCATTCTCAACTGATGTTCTAGTGTTGTTGCGAGAAATCCAAGTTGAACCTTTCTCTGTGCGCCACATGAAAAAAGTACTTCAGTTCACAGAGCCTAAGCTAGTTGCACTCAATGATCTTGTCACTGTTTGTTTCAAAATAGTTGTGGACAACACTATTTATGTATCAGAACCCTTGAACAAATTCGAGATGGAATAAATTGTTTAATTGAACTATTCAACTCTTTTGAAATGCCCTGATCCCCTGAACCAGAAAGAGAGCATGACATTTAACGGCCGGATATCGCTAGAAAATGTCTCATGATGCGTGGGGTAGCGCCGCGGCGGTAGCGGGGACCTTCTGGTCGTATTCTCGTGGTAATTATGTGACGATTGTAAGACGGGGCGGCGGTGGCCAGCGGTCCAGCCACCACGTCGCTAATTAATCGCAGTTTTGGGGACGGGATTACGACGAGAAACAGTCGAGGCGCTGGCGACAATGGGTCTTCCCGGCTCGACGCGATCTCGTCACATTTTGGTCGTGTATTTTACCAGTGGCGCGACCACAGTTCGGCCGGTCTACGGCGTGGAAGCATCGAAGGTGCGACGAGAAACCTCGATAAGTCGTCGTACATTGGTTGCATTTCGGTCGTTTTTCACCTCAAAGAAAATGACGAGACTCGGACGATATTGAGCATTACCATTTCACGCGGGATACTGCATGTATTTTTACGATTTCAAATTGTAATTTAACGACTTGCGTAAAGGAAAATCTTCCTGTAAACCTACCTACTTTTTTCACAGTGATGATAGGTAAATGATATTATGTAGCTTTTAAGTCTGTTTAGACAGCAGGAAAGAAGCCCGTGGCAGCCAGGAAAGCCGTTGCTGAGAAGCAGCCAAAATATTTCAACTTCTAGTGAAGACACTGCATTTAGAACTTAAGATTAGGGAACAAGCGTTGCTGCAGATGAGAAGTAGTCTTTATTTGCGGCCACACTACGGGTTAAACTAATAGAACAAAAAATTTTCTTTTTCAGGATTATGATCCCGCGCTTCAGTGCTGGAAAAGTTATGAAGTAAAATATGAAACTCAGTACTGTTTTATAAAACAAATATTGCGAAAGTAATGGAACGGGGATTAATTAGATGTAACTTAATTTCACTAATGGCATTCACTATAGTCAGAATTTCAGAAGATTTGTCGTCCTGCATGGTCTTGAAAACCAGTGCTTCTGTTAGGCTAGTATTTTCTTTTCTGCTGAGACGGTCAATTTCAAATTGCATATTGGTCTTTTCGTCTAGAAGCATAAGTCTGCCGCACTAAAGCAACAAACTTCGATTGTCTCATTCTGATAGAGAATAAAAACAATGATCAATTCAAGATAAAACTGATAATATAGAAAAAGTAATATTTTGATACCCACATCTGAGGACAAATAATTGCTCCCTGCCGGTGCCCCTCAGACTATGACATTCACCCTTGCTCTCTGCCGATATAACCTCATCATTCGCAACTTCCTGTAAAGTTTCAGAATCTGTGCCAACCTTCTCAACAGTTTCCAATACAATTTGCGTCGTCTCAGAACTCTTCTGGACATAAACTTTCGTCTTCTTCCTGTTTTTTGATTGATTTTTTTTTCTCCCCTTTTTATTGACTGTATGATGAGGTTTGGGCTTTGTAGATTTACTTGAAGGTTGTTTATTGTCATCCTCTGACTGCTTAGGTCCCTTTGACTTCAGTTCCTTCATTACTTCATCTTCCGCCTTACTTGTTAAAGTCGACTTAGCTTGTTTTAATTTAGACTGTAAAAATATTTAACAGTTCAGGTGGGAAATACCCATTGAACCTTAGAATTTAACCTGTTTTTGCTTATCTTCAAAAAAAATTAATAATGACTAAATTTTGCCCAAGTAAGGTTTCCCTTCACTAGGTCAACTATCTCACAATTTATAAAACATTAGAGAGACCCATAGAATCATTGGAAATTGTTTGGATTTGAAGGGTTCTGGCTCCTGGGACATTTTTACTTTAACATCTTGCGTGCAACTTTTCTCCGGAACTATTTGAGTTAAAAACCTGGGTGAGGTCACATTTTAAAGAGAAATAAACAGGCAATGGGACACCGGGCCCCTTTTTTATTGTTTTTTAAATATAAATTATCGGGAACAGTTCGAATTTTATGTCAAAAGTGATTCTGAATTCAAATCGGAGGAAAAACTCACCAGCTGTTAAGCAGACATGTACCTCTTTAATGTACTCCCCACTAATCCAGCCGACGGATGTGGTTTTCGACGCGTCCTAAGAACAAAGTCTGATCTGTTTGCGCGCCCGTCAACAAAGTCCGATCTTTTCGCGCGCCCGTCAACAAAGTCCGATCTGTTTGTGTGACGCTCAACAAAGTCCGATCTGTCTTCGGACGCGCTCGGGAGGCGGACGTTTGGAGCTTTGTGACCATTCTGTTTCTGTATCTTTGCTTAACATTTTCGGTCTCAGCTATTCTTCAATCTCTTAGGATCACATAGCAGTCATTACTTTTTCTATACTGTCAATATTAGTGAAGATAGAAATAAACTAAACCAGCGATGCAGAGCGCGGCCAAAAACAGATTGGACTTTGTTGACGGGCGCACGAAAAGATCGGACTTTGTTGACGGGCGCGCAAACAGATCGGACTTTGTTGACGGGCGCGCAAACAGATCAGACTTTGTTCTTAGGACGCGTCGTTTTATTTGCATCGAATGCTTTCAACTCTTTGTCGCCGATTTCACGAAGGTCAGTGTACTTCACAGTTTCGAAGGCACGATCCGATCGCACATATACCATGGCAACTCCCGGTTCCGACATAGTTGAAGACGGCGGATCGACTCACGTTAGACAACACCCACTAATTTTTTTTACTTTAATCTTCTGATATTAGAAAGCGAGAGTAAATTTAAGTTCCAACAACACGTTTCATACACAAGGTTTCAACCGGCATCTACGCCATTTGTTTGTTTTGTTTTGTTTTCTGGGCTTCCTCCGATTCACATTAACATCATATCGAGTAGGGTCGCCAACCACGGTAACGAATTGCACAATGTTCTGAAATGCACCGTCACAGCAAATAAACCTTGCTAGCTCTAGTCTAGGACTATACTGGTACTCGGACTAGGTTCTGCAAAGCAGGAGAGGGTGGAGGTAGAGGTTTTTTTGGTAATAGTATAGAACAGTGACTCAGAGCCGATGAGTCACTCCTCTATACCATTGGAAAGGGCTTTTTGAGTATAATCCAGAACACTTTCAAATTATTGGTGCTCGAGTCTGGTTTTCCGGAAAATTAAATAAATATACGTCGCCGCTAACCTTCAGACGGGCTTTGAACACGACAGAATAACTTACGTTTACGGCTAGTCCTGACATTGATCGGGCCGGCAGTTTTTTTTTTATTATATTGCTAATGGATCAAAGACTACGCCTGATTCAAAATATCAGGCTTTGTTTCTCTAACGTTGCTTAGATCACAGTTTCAACGCCTCTCCAAAAATGCCTTCTGCTCGGCGTGGTCCTGCAGGAGGGCATGGGGCATGCCCAGAAAGGGGACCAAGTGCCGTCTCCTGTGAGGCTACATACCGGTGAGGCACTCGGGTGGACGGGCGCGCGGTTGCCAACAACAATGGGCAGTCCAGAGGGGCGCAGGCGCAGGTTAACAGTGGTACCAACAGAATGTAGGAAGTTGGTGGCTGCCCGTCCTCCAATGAATTTTCCCTTCTATCTAAATATAAATCTTGCAATGGACGTTCCGAAAAGTACCTGCTATACAGCTGCCCGTTTTCGAATAAATTTCCTCGATTGAATTTTCCCTTCTATTTAACTATTACTAATTACCCCATCCCCATCTTCTGGGAAATTATACTAGCAATTTCTCGTAAAGTAGCCTCGCTAAAGTTGACGACGAACTAATTGCCACCTAGATCGTTTTCTGTTTTTTAGCCCGCCCTTCTGCTTTTAAAAAAGCATTAAAGCGGGCTTATGCAACCGCTCTCGTGTCTGTCTGT
>NW_026267287.1:578244-581573 GCF_000697945.3 Frankliniella occidentalis | reverse complement strand
TAATGTGTACAAAGTCGGGTTTGAACATCTGTCCGTAGGAAAAAGAACTAAATATTTTCCAGTTTTGCGTTAGGCTGGAACAGTAAAGCATTTTTGTCGTTTCATAACACGTTCTTAATTTTCAAAACATGTTCTTAATTTTCATAAAACATTTGTTCTTAAATTTAAGAGCAAATTTGTTTTGTAAATTGCTTCCAAACACGTGTTCTCAAAATTAAGATGGATTTTTTTTACAGTGTTATGTAACAAGCAGGCCCGCCCTTCCCCCAAACGAAGTTGCCAGCTCCGCTTCGCTCCGCCGGCAACTCCGTTCGGCAGGGGCCGGGCCTGCTTGGCCTGCCGGCGGCGATGGTCGGGCCTGCGGCCCGACCATTTCTGTCACGCGATTTGCTGAAGAACATGATCAAATGATGTAGCGGGCCTTCAGCCCGCTTAAACCCGTCATCTTTGAGTTTGCCCCAAAGACTCGAGAAAGGGATGTAACGGTGAAGCACCGCGACTACAACCCACCCTTCTGCTTAGAAAACGTTTTTTGGGGGTGGTGGAAAGTTCCCTTTCTAATTTGCTTTTATTAGGCCTTTTTAGCCCGCTCTTTTGCTTAAAAGCTATATAAGCGGGCTTATGCCATCGCCCTTGTGTCTGTCTGTCTGTCTGTCTGTCTGTCTGTCTGTCTGTCTGTCTGTCTGTCTGTCCGTCTGTCCGTTCCCCAAGAAGGACGTAAGCTAGAGGTCTGAAATTTTCAGGGTATTATTGTTGTCACTTCTGGACAACGAAACGGTTGGTGCAAATCCTGGCAACCAACCCTGAGTGGGTCTGAGGGGGTAACGAAGAAATAGGTGGTGGTCTAAGAAAAAGGAAAACAATATTTTTATATGGTCTTTTAAGGGGTAACGTAAGAAAGTAGAGCCCTTGGGGCGAAAATTTCGTCCGTTTGGCTCTATCTCTCACCGTTTAGGCGCTAGAGGGAGTTTTTGTCACAAAAGTGGCCCAAAAGTAAATGTATTAATTTTAGAAAATATTTGATGGTCTCCTAAGGGGTAACTAATGAAAGTAGAGCCGTTTGGGCCAAAATTTCGTCAGTTTGGCTCTATCTCACCGTTGAGACTCTAGAGGGAGTTTTTCTCACAAAAGTGGCCCAAAAATAAATATTTTATTTGAAGAAAATATTTGATGGTCTTCAAAGGGGTAAATCGTGAAAGAAGAACCCTCTGGGCTAGAATGTCGTCCGTTTGGCTTTCACTGTTTATTTACAAAAGCGAATTTTTCTTACTGAAATAGCCAAAACAGAATCTTTTTCATTTTTTTCAGGGGTACACTTTTGTCTGAGAAGTAGCCTATGCCGTCGGTTCAAAATTTTCTTCTAAGCAGAAGAGTGGGCTTATTTTATGGTGGCACATCATTAATAAAATGTGTACACTCCCATACCAAAAAAAACAGACATTTATTTGTTTTGTTGTACTTCACATGCTGCTTCCGCTCGTTCACTAATTAAAGCAAAATCATTGCGGACACGTTCGGAGTATGCCTGGAAGTGTATTTAACTTCTTCTGGGTCTAGTCCTAAATATCTTTTCATAGGTGTGTTATTGGATCCATAAGCTAACATCAAAAACTTAGAAGGGATTTGGCATAACTTGCATGTATTCTACAAACTGAGGCACACATAGCCAAAGATGTTCAGCGTATGAAAAGAATGCTTCGTTTGTTGAGTAAGTAGACAGGTACCTGGCAAAAAGATGGTTCAAAGCGAGCTGTCACTCAAACGGGCCGAAGGCCCGTTTTCCGATGGAGGAAGCTTTACCATGAAAAATCAGAAGGGACGGGCCGGCAGGCCAAGCTGGGGCCGCTCCCTGCCGAACCGAGTTGCCGGTGGAGCGAAGCGGAGCTGGCAACTTGGTTTGGCGGAAGAGCGGGCCTAGCTTGTTCTACATCTTATTGTTCACTATGGCAATTTTTAGCTTATTTGCGTCTAAAAAGACCCTCTAGCGCGTAAACGGTTAGAGATAGCGCGAAACGGACGAAAGTTTCGCCCAAAGGGCTCTACTTTCTGAAGTTACCCTTCAGGAGACCATAAAAAAAAAATATTTTTTCCAACTTTTTTGGCCTTTCCTGTTTTCTTCGATACCCCCTTTCAGCCCCTTAGGGGTGGCTGGCAGGATTTGCCATAGGCGTTTTGTTTTGTGGGAGTCAACCTTGAGATCCCCTGATAATTTGAAGTCTCTAGCACCTCTCCTTCTTGTGGAACAGACGAGGGGTCGCCAACTCGCATAATACTCCGTACATGGGTCCCATAATACCTTTATAATACTCCATAATATGTCAGAAAATACCCCGAAATACACCCATAATACCGTATAATACCTGATAGTAGTCTATAATACTTCATAATATCAAATAATATGCCAAAAAATCCCTTAAAACGTTCCATAATACCACATAATACTATAATACTCCGTACACTACTGAGGTGAGTTGGCGACCCCTCGGGAACAGACAGACACACAGACACACAGACAGACACGAGGTCGTTTGCATAAGCCCGCTGGATAGCTTTTTCAAAGCAGAAGGGCGGGCTAAAAACAAAGTTTTAGTGAAACTAGATAATCTAGGGACCCTTGAGCCTAAAGGAGGGTGTGGTTCGACGTCAACTGTCTGGTTTTAGTATTACTTTTCTGCACAATTTTTGAATATAAGGCCTCTCTTACGAATTAATAGACCATTTAGTCGTTTTCACCTTAATTTTGCCAAGAAATGCCTCCTAGCATCCAAACGGTACGAGATAGAGCAAAACGGACGAAATTTTCGTCCGCAGAGTTCTTGTTGGACGAGTACACGACACTGTTGTCAATGCCGCACTTACTCTGTACCTCTGGCTCCGCCTGCGAAGTAAAAATAAAGATTATGTTTAAAAATGTATTTCCATGTTTTAGTTGTGTAAGAGAACATAAAAAATAACAGTTAATGAAAATGAATTGATACTGTTATGAAACTCACAGTGCTCTTATTCTCCATGGCTACATAAGACCGCTAAAAAGTAAAAAGAAAGAAAGAATCAAAGTCCACCATAGGAAAAACACATAAAAGATTTGGGATTGAGGAGATATCAAATGTCCCACACCTGGTTACCCAAGCTAAGTACCTGCATTTTTTCTTGTCTCCTCTTTTTGGCGGGTGAAGGTGACTGTAAATAAGCAAAGCACATCATTGTTGGAACTCATAAAGAAATCTTTAACAACTAGTGCATTGTGAATACTTATTTTTATGGCATTTACTTCTTGATTTTTTGAGCAACTCATCTTGAATACAATAGCTAACTTGCGTTGGGGAACA
>NW_026267287.1:577697-578194 GCF_000697945.3 Frankliniella occidentalis | reverse complement strand
GGGGGGATGGAGGGGGGCGTCGGTATCGCGGTAGCGCCGCCTATTGTGTCAACACAAAGCGTGCATGCGAGCGCCGTCCCTTTTATTCTACTCGAGAGAGGGGCTGTGAGATTTCTCATACCATGACTCACCGCGCAGTTTCTCATAGTGTCGGTGCACGCGCATGAGTGTGTGTGTGTATTATTTTCGGGGGTATAAGTGGGGGCTCCGAGCAGCGGCGAGAATTGTATTGTAAAAGAACGAGAGAACAGTACAAAAGGTTTCCCGTGCGTGTTTTGGTCGCAGTATCTGTAGCGCAGGTGAAGGTGATTTCGAGGCGGCGTCGATATATTTCTCATACACACAAGCAGTTGCATAGCGCTCAACGTCCGCGTGCTGTTCCTGTTCTGAAGACAGCCTGGCGGGCGGGGCGGGCTGGCCGTACGCCCGTGTTGCGCTGCCGCGTGGTTGACATGCCAATGAATATTGAGAGCTGGCGGAGGGGGGCGGGGGAGGGG
>NW_026267287.1:570977-576287 GCF_000697945.3 Frankliniella occidentalis | reverse complement strand
CAACCCGCGCGTGCCCGACCCAGCCCTGATGAAGTATGAATTAATTTTTGGGGTCCCTGCGGCGGCGACCCGCAGCGGAAAGGGGGTGGGGGGTAGGGGGCAGCTACCCCCATCCACACTGCTCTCTGCCTGCCCCCGTCCCCCTTCCACCAGACGGAGCGCCCACTTCATGTCGTGATGAGGCGTTCGCCGTAATTTTTTTTTCAGGGCCCGCTACCCCCTTTTAAATTTATAGTACACGTGTTACCCATACCCCCTACCCCCCTCGCACGGGGCTCGTCTGCCGCTTCTTTTTGTACGCCGACAACAACATATTGCTACCCCCTCAGAAGTGCCCGTCCGCGGCCCGGCCCTCGGACCGCTGCCCCTCACAAACTACCCCTTCCCCCCCACTACCCTTCACCACGCCCCGCCGCCTCGCTAAGAGGAGGAGAGAGTCACAAACCCTCGCCTCCTATTTTCCAGCATATCATCACTTCCTGAGGGGCCAAAAGGGTTCGGCGAGGGGAGGCCAGAGGGGAGGGGGGAGGGGGCAAGGGAAACGGAACGGTGCAGCAATGGTTGTAGATACTCAACACAAAAGCACCTCGTGAAGGCGTACAGTCAATGGCAAAGTTACAAACGAGCCTAAATTTTGTGAAAACAGAATAGGGTGCCCCGAAGAACAACTTTAAGTCAAATTTATACATGACACTATAAAGGATTCCGGTAAAGCTGAAATGCAAAAGAATGCAGGGAAGAATAAAACGGAAGTCACCATGTTAACGTATAGCGATTTCCGTTTTCTTTTTCGTGAAAGGGTCAGAGAAATCTCGGATCTCATCCAAAGCGCTCTAATGAGAAATCGTGGTGACGTTTTGTGGCCTGTGACCGATGACGGCACTCAAACGTCATGGCGCGAATAACGTGGAACTAAATACAATAGACCATTCCACCAAATGTGAAAGAAGAAAGAAAAGAATCATAAAGTGCCGGAAACAGTTGTTGAAAACAGTATGTAGGGTAAGGGGCCCAGTAGTCGACAGTACACCAGTAGTCGACACTTTCAACTTTGCGATCAAATTCCCGCGAAGTAGTTAACGTTAGAGTCTCGGGCGTTTTGCCAGGTTTAGGCGCACTCTATTGAGATTACAATGAACCCATTGCCGATTCTGTGCCACCTCCGGGAGCCGGTAGGGAGCGCTTCGCACGGAACACTGCTCGTCGCGTCACATCGAGCCATGATTTCTTAGCTCCGGAGTAGTGGGCAGGTGTTTGCTCGGAAGGTTCTGTGAGGCTGCCATTCACCCGAGTGGTTCCGGAGGACGTTTGTGTTGTTGTCGGAGATATGTATTATCTTTTCACATTTAGGTTTCCGAAAATTTCGGTCAGGGGCGTAAATAATGGTGGTGTCGACTACTGGACCAGAAAAAGACATCTGTTCCAGTAGTCGACACTTACTTTATTTTGAGTGTGTGCTACCTTTATACGGGCTTATTCCGACAACAAGGGCCCTTTGTCAACGTGAAATGTTGTTGGGATCGTGTGTCCTTAATTTTCTAGTACGAAATACATCAAGATGACATCAGTAAAGCACTAGGTGTCAATACTGTGCCGAATGATAGAGTTTGCTTTCAGTGCCCCATTTGTGTAAAGCATTTCTCTGCGAACGTGCCCTGGTTGCCTGAGAAAAGTGTCAGCAGACACAATGGTCGAGGGGGAGGGGGGGGGTGGACCCCAATTGCACCGCCGCAGTCGCGCCAGTCCGGGCGGCTGGCCGCTAGGGTGGAGTGCAAAACTGGGATTGAACAAGTATACCTAATGTAAAGTTCTTCAAGATTTCCCAAGCTTGCGACACAGTCCATTCTGACTCATTGTCTGACCTTCAACCCCTCTCTAAGGGTTCGAAGTTGGGTCATTGGTTTGGTCATTGAGGGAAATTGACACTTTTTACCCCCCTGGGCCGCCGTGGGCATAATTCCGGGAGCGGCTGTATGCGGTTCGGTGTGGAATTTATATAGGGATATATAACTCAGGTGTCGATACGCTGTGCGATAACATCTTCAGCTTGCCCACAAGACATTTTAGGTTACAATCTAAGGTTTAATTACCAAGCTATTGCCGGCACTTCCCGGTTTTCGTATGTCACATCGTGTCGTCCTATACATTATTAGGTGCGCTTTGACGCGACAGAACTGTTTCATTTTAGACTAATTGCGCTAAGAAAATTATTTTCTGATATGTAGCCAAAAAACGACGTTCTTTAGAACTAGAAAAAATGTTTTTCACCATATTTCAAAAAAGGTCGCCTGAAGGCCGGAAAATCCGAACAGCACCTCGCAAAGAGGGCCAAGAAGGACACCCTGATGGCCAAAGAGGCGACCGAGAGGCAGGGGAAGGCTAGCCAGGCTGCAGGGACCCATCAGACACGGCAATCCGGGTAAAATGACAGAGTGTCGACTACTGGGCCAGGCAGTGTCGACTACTGGGCCAAAGGTGTCGACTACTGGGCCAATGAACATTGTTTTTTGGTTTACATTTTTGTGTACAAAAATGTATTTATTTCCATTTTTGACCTACAGGGCATTAAGTTTGATCCTTCCACTACACCCCCGAAATTTTTCCTGGACGCTACCGTACACCCACGCTCCGCTGTAGGCAATTTTGAAAAGCCTTGCTCTTAAACTGTCGACTACTGGGCCCCTTACCCTAGATCATTTATGTGTACCTCTATGGCACACCAACAAGTCCAGAATAATTATTTTCATCAAGTAAACTAGAAAATAATAACAATTTGATCTGTTTAGCATACTGTTTCCGGTGCATTTAAATTCTTTTCTTTCTTCTTCCACATTCGCTGGAATGGTCTTTTTCTGATACTACTATCGCCCAACAGTCACTGCCCAAGGTCGCTGGGCCTACCTTTCGAGCGTCACGGTGCACACCAGCGTCCCGTCGTCTGTCGTCTGTCGTTTGGTTGTGATGGGGAAGAAGAAGGGGAAGAAGGCGTGGCGTGGTCTCATGGCGATGCACACACAACACTTGCCGTTTAGCACTGCGCGGCGCAGGCGGACGCGCGCGCGTCGTACGCCGCCCGAGTCATCGCGAAGCCTGTTACGCGACACGCAGCGTTTTGCACAGTCCGATTCGTCGGATCATCCGCGACAAGCGAAAGCGTTAGCGCCACGATAGACGACGCCAAGCCTGTTACGCGAATAGTTCTCCCAGACGCCACGGAGAAGAAGAACAACACCGGAAGTGCCCGCAGCACGCCCGATCACGGTGCAGCAGACCCCGACGGAGTTCACGTCAGGCGTTCTTCTTATTCTTTGATAACAGCCGCGATGCACAAATAGTTCGAACTGGAACACAACACGTCCCCAGGTTGCACCCACAGCGCCTGTACGGAAATAAAGCATTCCGGTAAATGCCGGTATATTCCGGAAATGCAGAAGAATGTGGGGAAGAAGAAAACGGAAATCGCTATGCTTCAACATGGTGACTTCCGTTTTCTTGTTCCCTGCATTCATCTGCATTTCAGATTTACCGGAAAGCTTTATAGATAATCGAACTGTTTGAACTTGAGGACAACTCGTCCGTAGGTTGCACACCGCCCGTACGAAAATAGTTAACCAAACTAGAACTCAACTCGTCCGCGAGTACGCAAATAGTTAATCGAACTGGAACACAACCCGCACGCCGGCGGGACGCGCGCGCTCCCGTCGGGCCCGGCCCAGCCGCCGCCGCTCAGCTGACTGACTGCTGTCATTCGGTCGTCTTTCATCTCATCACGTCAGTCTAGCCGTGTCGCCCGCTCGGGCCAGTTCGCGCGCGTTACGCACCGGGCGGCCGGGCTGGCCGGCCGCGTCCGTGTCGTCTGCTCCAGCCCGCAGTCCGCCCTGGCCTCCGCCCTGGCTGCCAACCATCACCGTGTCCCCGCAGGCAAGTCGTGTGCGTCGTCGGCGTCCTGTGCACTATCATTGGCGCGCCGTTTACCGCAGCCGTGGGAACACAAACTCGCAGGTGCCTTCTCTCTCGCACGTCTTTGGCATCGCCCCCTCCCCCTCTCTCTCTGTCTCTCTCGCTTTTTTCTTTTTCTCAGTCTCTCTATCACACACACACTCGCTCTCTCTCGCCTCTCGTAAACTTAGCGCCAGATCGCGACGATTTGTTAACGGTTAAACAAGCGGCGCCGACTTATAGAAAACACACATGACTTGGGGTAGGGGGGGGGGGGGGGAGGGCGCGTCCACCAGAAGGAATCCCGGGCAAGCTCGTTGGCCGCAAGATGGAGGATGACACAAGTTGGCCCCCCTCTCGCAAGGGCTAGTGCTGTCAAAACTTTATTCAAGCTGGGGATTAGTGTGTCCCGTCCCGCCCATGGTCACCAGCTGTTCGAGTCATTCAGCTCAACACTCACATTCACAGGACTTTTGGTGAGTTTTCAATCTCTTTTTAAAAACAGGTGCACTGGTACTGGTGTAGAGGGAAGCTTTGACGCGTTCAATGTTTTTTTTGTTTTCCGCCTTCGTTTGAACAGCTGTAGTCGGGTTCAATTTATTGCACTATTACATTGGTTGGCTCAGGCTTCGCCGTAAAGTGAGGCGACTTTGTAGCCGTGTGTTCATCCGGCCGAAGTGTGTGTTGATGTAAACAGTGCCCTTCCCGCAAAGTGTCAGCCGAATTTAAATATCTCGCTCGTAGTGGCCGCAGGAAACTATAGGCCGTCGTATGAGAAATGTATAAAAGTTCTCTAAAGCAACTGGAGGGGCAATATGGAGTTTTCGGGACTTTTTAACTTCCGGTTCCAATCTCGGGTACAGTTTCCACAATTTCCGTGTGCCGCTAAAAAGGTAAACAAAACACTAAAATTTTTGGGACTGTATCCGAGATTGGAAACGCGGAAGTTAAAAAGTCCGGGCGGTAGCTCTGTATAATGCCTCTCCTAAATCGAAAAGCAGTACTATGAGAAACGGCCGCTGCGAAAATCGCGTTGATGTGGCTACCGTTCTCATACTGATGTTTGCCGACCAGACCCAGACCTGCTCCTCCTCCTCCACCGCCGACAAGGCAACCGAACGACTTGATTCCGCCGACCAGCGACACTCGGGACACGCGCTCCCACACGAGCCGCACACCGTTTTGTCGCCCGTATCGAGTTGCCCGTGATTACCCACTCGATTGGGTGTAAACGGGCTGCGATTACGGGCTACTTTGCCACCCGGGCTTTACTTTACGAGCGAAGGAGCCTCCCCGAGCAAGCTCGTAAAGTACACGACGCCGCTGCGACGCCGCCCCGCCGCCACGCCCCGCCACGCGCGTGTGAGGGGA
>NW_026267287.1:569092-570812 GCF_000697945.3 Frankliniella occidentalis | reverse complement strand
AAGGGGATATCCCACAGGATGGGTTATGAATAGCGATGGAGGTGCGTCCCAACACCCGTCCGCCCGCCCATCAGAGTCAGAGCACCAGCAGAGCGAGAGTGACAGGGAGAGAGAGAGAGAGAGGAGAGAGGAGGCTGTTGTTTATGGGGTTGGCTGGCGGCGTCGAATTTCTCATACTGCGGTAGAAATGATGGGTGAGGTGCGCGAGATGGCCGATAAGGTGTAACTACCGGGTGAGAGGGATTATTTGAATGAGGAGGAGGGCCAGCCGGTCCCATCTCCCCCCCCCTCCATCTCTCCCTCCCTTCCCCTCTCATTTGCTTCCCGCCCTCCTTTACCTCCGCAGGGGGTGGGTGTTTGTCTTTGATAGTTATTAATTTTCGCCATTAGTAGGGCGTACATGTTTTGGCTGTGTCGCGCCTTCGCGCCCAACCCGAGTGGCCCGCGGGAAAGGTCGTGGACGACATAAAGGTCGTCTGGAGCTCCACTGTTGCCAACCCCGTCGTGCTGCCCACGGTGACACGGTGTATGACGGTGTGCACGTGTAACATCCCACCAACGCACGGGCGTCGGACCGATTTCGCGTTTTCATTTCATTTTCCTAATGAGAAAAGTCCACATTTCGTGGTCCTGTCGTATTTTTGCCTCCTGGTAGTGCAACGCTAAAGGTCCCTCGTTAGAATGGACCTCTCGCGTAAAGTCTCTCGCGATTAAATTTTAATAAATTGTTAGTGACGCGCTTGCCATGAGTGCGACAGAGAGGGCAGTAGCAGCACACGCTATCCGCGCGTGGATCGGCTGAGAGTGAGAGAGAAGGAGGGGGGGGGGGGTAGTATCTTTTCGAACATTGCGCAGCGATTTAATTAGGACTCCCGGCTGCGATTATGGAGAGGCATGGGCCCGTCGATAGCGACTTACATATCTGAACCTTTTGTCAACTTATTATTGCACGCTATGAAAATAGAAATGTTAACGGAAAAAGTGTTGTCCAGCTTGTGGTGGATCTCGTAAAACCCAAGTAAGAAGTGTCGATAATTAGTGGGAACAGGCCCTGAGACCGTTTCGTTGGGACGACAATACGAGCAGGAACATTAAAAGGGTACTCCAAAGGTCTGCAGTAGCGGAAGGGAAAAACGAAAACGGAGGTCAGAAATGGCAGACCCCACCGGCCCCACCACGTTATGACAAATTGTCAAGTTTTGTGCACCCGACAATCGACTCTGAATATAAAGTGAATTTTCAAAATCCATTTCGTATGCTCTGCATGCATGCAATGATGATTTTTTTTTTCATACCTGCTCTGGTCCAATTTTTGAGCTATCTGGCAGGCAGGGTCTATGCCCCCCGTACTGTACCTGTTAGTGAACATTAGTTTCTTGTAAGTCTTGCATGGCTCCTCGCGACTCTATTGGTGGGCGCAGCGCAACCTCGCGGCCATGCTTGTGGCGCCGACACCGCTCCCCGCCACGCCCCACCCCGCCGCGCCACGCACAGCCGCGCCGGCGAGACCCGCCGCGCGTTCCGCGTTGACCGGCCGGGGTCTATTTCGGGTTTGGGAGGAGTTAGAGCATGTTTATAATGAGAGTGCCCGTCTGTCCTCCGCGCACCCGCCCTCTCGTCGCCTCCTTGGGGCCCTCTCCTCTCCGGCCCAACCGCCGGTCCTCGACGCCGTCCTCGACGCCGTCCTCGACGCCGTCCTCGACGCCGTCCTCGACGCCGT
>NW_026267287.1:567286-568822 GCF_000697945.3 Frankliniella occidentalis | reverse complement strand
CTCGACGCCGTCCTCGACGCCGTCCTCGACGCCGTCCTCGACGCCGTCCTCGACGCCCTCGCGCAGCGTCCTCCGCGTCTGTCCGCCGTGCTCCCACCCTCTCCTCGCCCCTTTGGGTCTCTTCCCACTCCGGTCCCGTCGCCGGTTCTCGTCGCCGTCCTGTCCTCTCGTCCCTGTCCTCGCCATCCTCGCCGTCCTCGCGGTCCTCGCGGTCCTCGCGGTCCTCGCGGTCCTTGCGGTCCTCGCGGTCCTCGCGGTCCTCCCGGCGGCGCTCTCCCGCGTCCGCTTTGTGGTTTACACCCCGGCCGCTGCTCCTCATTGGCTGGCAACTGTTTACCTTCGGGTTTCCTGGGCCGGCCCACACATCCAGGATGTGGAGGGGGGCTCGACAGGGAAGTCCTGATTATACACTATTCTGTTTAGTTCCTAAAGGATCGCCGAACTTCCGCTATTCTTAAAACGTTTTCGAATTTTACGTTGCCGTTTTCTCTAATAAACGACAAACGGTATGCGACGTTGAAGTGAAGTGTTTGGATATTGTCTGTGACGTTCGTTTGCAATTTTTTTTTTCTGTAAATAGAGTATACGTCTATTTTTTTTTTTAAAGTAACGTTTCTGAAACTGGCGGTCCGGCCTACACTGTTACGACACTCTGCACGATGTAAGAGGCGCTCGCGGCGCGCTTGCTCATGCCCGGCCCATGGCGCCCATGGCGCCCATGGCACCCCCGTGTCGTACCAACAGGTGCCAATTTGTGTGCGCCAGACGACCCCTCCGCCTCCTCCGCCCTCCCCGCTCCCTGAACCCCTTTGTACCGGCCGTGCTGCACCTTGGCAAGCATTGTGAGCTCGAAATGCCATTCATAATACAGACACCGCCGGGACACCGCCGGGACACCGCCGGTCAGCGACATTTGGCGTTTCCCGCGGCGGGCGGGGGCTGCCGGTGGCGATGCGGTGGAGACCGGGGCGAATAAAGGGAGAGTCACGCAGAGAGGGAGAGAGTGCACACACTGATAGACCAAGTGCTCGCTTGCAAGTCTTGAAGTCCGGAGCTGTGCGCTTTAGAAGTGTACATCTCCTTACTGTCAGTTAAAACATGATTTCCTTTGGACGTTCACTGTGCGGGAAGTGCTCAAACTGAAGAGTTGCACACTTAAAAAAGTGCACAAGTAACGATTTGAACTCTGGCAAGCCCTTGGAGTTAAACGCTCTGGCAAGAATTCAGTTTGCACTACTTGTTTTAAAACTTGTACAAATTTTAAAGTTGTGTGTGTTCACTTCAGATGTTTGAACGGCGCAGTGAAAGTGCACCGTCTCATGGAGGCACGGACGTGTTCTGCAGTCTTTTCTCGACATTCACTAGTATATCACGACGGATATTATTTTCGTTCCAGTAATTGGCTGGTCAGCGCCTCGGGTCCGCCGCGCCTTGGCCGGCGGGGGGACGCCGTCGCGGCCGCGTCTCAAAGAGCTGCTGCTGCTCCTGCTCGGGTTAATCACGGAAGCAGTGCATCAAGCGGAGGAGGAGGGGGGG
>NW_026267287.1:563219-567171 GCF_000697945.3 Frankliniella occidentalis | reverse complement strand
CTGAGGGGTGGGGGTTGCCACCCCTGTACATGCACCTGCTGCTACATCACACCGCGTGCCACAAATCAACCGGGCCCGCGCCGCGGGCTGACCTTTGTTGGCGCCCGCGCCCCGCCACGCCCCACCCCGCCACGCCACGCCACGCCCCGCGAGGGTGTTCGGTCAGCCGTATGTAAACACGCTGCCGGCTCGAATCATTAGGGCGTACACCTTCCATCCCGCGCTGGCGGGCGTCGTGATGAATTTTATTGGAGCCCAATCGCGCGCCCCGCCCCGCCACGCCACGCCCCGCCCCGCCACGCCACGCCCCGCCACGCCAAGCCCCGCCGCCGCCACGCCTCGCCACGCCCCCCCGAGCTGCCGGTGGCAGATGGACATGAACACCACCACCGAGGCCAGGACCCGCACTGGTCAGAGACAGACTGCTGCTGCACCACTGCGGCCTGCTAGCGACGCCTATACTCGTCTATACATTGAAGTGAAGATAAATCGGCTAGTTCCGTTATCGCGCCTCGCCGTTTTTGGATGAGAACGTTGGGTATTTAAGGAGAAAATAGAAGAAAACGTTTTAAAGGGGGTGGGAAATCGGGTCGTATCGGTTCAATGTCTCTTTTGGCAAACTTTCCGTATGGTATCCGTCCGGAGGTTTGCTGCCCTCCCCCGACACCCATCTCTCCTCTCTTCCTATCTCTATCTACAAACGCGCAAGCGCGCGCGGGCTCGCACGCGCGCGCGCGCGCACACTCACACACACACACACACACATATACCAGACACCGTTCTTCGCGCACATACATATCTCTCGCATTAAAATTTTCGGTCACAGTTTTGGCTCGGGCCCCCTCGACATGGCCAGAGGGCTCCTCGCCAGTCCGGGGAGAGGGGAGAGGTTGGGTGAAAGGGGAAGGGGGGGTTGGATGAGGTGGGGTTGGGCGCTGGAGTACATGACCGCAGGCCTAGATATTAGCCAGACCACACGGGAGAGAGCGAAGGGACGAGCCGAAGACCCTCCTAAGGTTGCCCCCATATTCCACATCTCTCTCACTCCCTTCCTCCTGGCTGCACACTTTCGCCTCGGGTCCACTCCCACTCCCACCACTCCCACCCTTATTTCGACCAACACCCTTGGGGTGGGGTTTCCCCCTTTCCCGCTGGCGTGGCGGTTGCGGTAGAAGCTTAGCTGCTACCCCTTATTCGGAGTATGCTACCGCTCGGACCCTGAAGGGCTTGTGCCGCGCTCCGCGCTCGGGCATGCAAGTGTGTGTGTGTATGTGTGTGTGTGTGTGTGTGTGTGTGTGTGTGTGCGTGTATGTGTGTGTGTGTTGCTGTGCCTGTGTATGCATGTGTGCGTGCGCGTGGATCGTGCGTCCGCATAGTCGCTTGTAATGAGTGCCTCGCTTTGGAGGTGACCCCCCGCGGTCCCAGAGAGAGAGAGAGAGAGAGAGAGAGAGAGAGAGAGAGAGACGACTTCGGTGATCAAGCCAAGCCTCTCGAGACCCCGCTCTTCCCTACTCTCCTCCTCCTCCACTCTCTTGGCGTGCGTGGGATTCCTGGAGGGCTGTAGCGGTGCGCAGGAGACTTGTCCAGGCCGACCTGGATCTATTCCAGGAGCCGTGCCTGATTCACAGTGAGTTCGGAGATCCGAGGGTTGCGGCGGGTTAGGCACCTGCATTATTTTCTCATTCCCGTTTCCGCCATTTTCTTTGCCCCTTTTCAGACATTTTGCATAAGCCTCGGACCCTCGCGCCCGTTAGACTCGTGGACCTGCATGCTTCATCTTCGGCGTCTCCCTTCTCCTGATTCTGCCGAAGAAGATGAAGACGAAGTGCAGTATGGACGTCGGGGGGTTTGGTGGGGCGACCATTAGTGTCCGCGCACCTTGGCTCTCGAGCTGATACTCTTTCCTTTTTCTTCCTTTGCTCTTTCTGCCTTGAGACTCTAATGTAAAATCGATGGCAGCGTGCTCAGCTCAGCCTGCTAGCGTCGGTCGCGCTTGGGTAGTTACGCGAAACCTCAGCAAACCCCACCATAAGCTAGTGCTGAGGCTAGTGCAGTGGTGCTTTCAAGAATAAATACTTTTCTTCCCCCTTTCTTAAAAAAAAATAAAAAAAAATCCTCCTTACTTTTAAAATCCCACTTATTCGGCCGATTTGTTGGGTGATTTCCATAGGCTACTGGAAGCCACGGCCACGGCGCCACTGCTCCGGCGACACACACACACACACACACACACACACACACACACCGCATTCATACATCCCAACAAAAGAACGATGCAGAACTTTGTGTGTGAGTGTATAAATATGTGTGTGTGCGCGTATGTGTGTGGGGGGGGGGGATCAGTGATACGGTGTGTGTGAGTGGGTGAGCGCGTGTGCGTTTGTCATGCAGGGCGTATGTGACACGTGACGGACACTGCGGTGCGATACGTGACGTGTCACGCGACGTGACGAGACGTAATGGTTAGAGGGAGGGAGGGAGAGAGAGAGAGCCAGCGAGCGAGGACTGCGGCATTGAGGGAAGGAGAGAGAGAGAGAAAGAGGCAGAAGGGGAAGTTGGAGGGGGCGTCACAATAGAGCATCATCTTTCCTTACATATTATTTGAAACCAGAATACAAAAACCTGTACAGTCGAAAAGGGGTGAGCGAGAGAGGGGGATAGAGAGACGCGGCTAAAGTTGAAAGAGAGGGCTGTGAGGGGTGGCGGTGCGGTGCGTTGGCACAGGCCCATTCGTCTCCGCGAGGCCCGACTGCACATGGCTGCATTAGCCACATGCAGACACGTGCCTCCCGCCCCCGCCCCGCCTCGCTTTGCCTAGTGAGCGCGTTCAAATTCTGTTCGTCCGCCCACTGGCTCGCGCTAGAGACACCCAGTGGCTGAACAGCTCTGCGAGGTTTTGGTGGTTTCCCCCAGAAAAGCGATTGGCAATGGCAACCATCTTGTGGTTGTGCGTTTGGTTCTCACAATCACTATAATGATGCATCAACCATGGTTTATGGTACTCCCTGAACTTACCACGGTGGTTGTTATGCCTAATCATTTCTGGATGACTTCACAAGGTTACGTGTAACTTATGTTATAAACAAAGCATTTGTAATATATAAAATAGTCTGTACTTATATGTATTGTATAACGTGTATACCTTAATCTAACGCGAGTAAACACGGGTGAAAGTGTTAAATGAAACTACTGTGTGAAGCATGTATACCGTGTGTAACGCGTATACAAGGGTGGTTTGGCTTATGAGGTGGATGCCACTCATATAGAGACTTAAACGCAAGTTGCTGCCAACCTCCCTTCTTTTCTCCCCATTCTTTTTCCTTTTTTACCCATTTGTTTTGTTTAGATTCTCTTTGGGTTTCTTTGCTTGAAATATAGTATTGCCTCGCGTTCAAGAGAGCCACCAGTGGACCCCTGCTTCCCCCTCTTGCCCCCCTTGGTACCGCACTGGCGCCTCTCGGCTGGCACCGCCCAGGTACTACGCGGGGCGCGCGAGCTGGAAGGCGTATTATCATGTAATACAGTGCGGGGTTAGGCCCGACTTAGTCCCCCAACTTATCGCGGGGGGCGCTGCAGCGTTTCTTGTCGCCTGTTCGCGGGGTTATTACGCTCGATTAATCTCGGGGCGGGGCCGCGCCGGAGCGAGCGGAGGCGCAACCAAACTGTTGCAAGAAATTTCCCTGCTCTCCCTCTGCCCTGGCCTTGCGCCCTGTGGGTGCGGTGCCTCGGCGGCGGGCCTTGTTGACGTTTTGCCCCGCGGCAAACAACACGAAGCCGCGAGGCTGCGGCGGAGATATCGCGTGCGAGCAAAGCGAGGGGAGCAGGCAGCCCGCGCAGCAGCGCAGAGCACAAACCTGCCAAACTACGAGTTTTTCCCCCCCTTGTTCGAAAGTTTGCTGCCCTATCCCGGTCTCTCTCTCTCTCTCTCTCCCTCTCTCTCTCTCTCTCTCTC
>NW_026267287.1:556731-561918 GCF_000697945.3 Frankliniella occidentalis | reverse complement strand
CGCCCTGCCGCGCCCCGCCGCCTCTCTCTCGAGCTGTCCATGCGTGTAAAAGTTATAGCTGTGGCGCCGCTGCTGCTCACATACAGCGTGCCGCCTCGACCCTGCACCCCTCCCCCCCCTTTTTACCTTCCCCCTCTCCCTTCCCCATCCACCCCTTGGTCGGCCGACTCCCTAGCTCTACCCCTTCCACCGGCGCGGCAACGCCAAACCTACCTTGTCACCTTTACACCCATTATACAACCAGTCCCTGCACACCCTGTGCACACCTCAAAATGTTATAAACTTTCTCGGGCATTCTTGAACTTGCACAGGAAAATGTTCCATATCGCAGCATCCGCTTACCGAAGCGATTGAAGTGTTGAGGGGAACAGCACTACACAAAGCCTCCAGATTTTGAACTGGGTATGTGTTTTTGAGGAGGAATCAAATCGGCAATGAGTTTCCACCCCCAGAGATTTCGCCGTTCAGGCCGTTACTCGTGTTTGGCGCCATTTTCTCATCGCTGTTGACGCCGGGGGGCTCAAGTCGTCCTCCGTCGCGACGCCAAAGAACGCCGCGTCGCCCCCGCTCCTCTTTCAAGTCCCTCTCTCGAGCCGCCGCGCCGCCGCCCTGCCTCGCGGGTTTGTTGCCGCTTACACACGTGCCGCGAAAAATGGCGTGTGTATAGTTAGTTTGTGATCAACGGCACCGCGGCCGGCGGCAGCCGTCGCGGGTGTTGTGCCACCGAGATTATATGAATGAGGCGCTGTCCTCTCCGGACCTTTCGGACTAATCGGGCACGATTACTCAGTTTGCCGCGAGTGACGAGCACGTTTTAATTTGGTTTGCGGTTCAGGATGCCATGATTGTTTGTATATGTCGCCCACACTCTAAATGATGGAAAGGGGAAGACATTTTTGCCTGTTGAATGGTAAAGTTTTAATTGCTTTCTGGTTAAAGTGCATGGAGGCGTGCGTCATACAATGGGATTACCTTACAAATGTTACAGTGGAAGACACAGATCTTCTTGATGGCCACTCTATAATATGGACAAATCTTCATCTCTTCATATCATCATGGCTTCATTTAAAATGTAAAAAGCTGAGGAGGAGGACTAAGCTTTTAATTTTAAAAAAATATCCTCTGTACGTTTTAGTCAGGCAGAGTGCGAATGAGACGCGAATGCCGGATCAACCCGCACAAACTCCGAACCCGTCTCTCTCTGTCGCACTTCCCTCACAGCCTATGAAGCTGAAGCCCGCCGTACTCGCCGCCACATCATTGGTATTCCTCCCAAAAATGCTGCTGCGGGCGGATCGCTGCCAGCCCAGCCGGTGCCGTCGTGCGGACGCGGGGGAGTTTTGAGCGATTGGCAAAGTTTCTCAAAGTGTCTTTGGTGCGCGCCACCTGTGGGCGCGTGTGCCCGTGTGTACGTGTGCGCATGCGCGCGCGCGTGTGTGTCGCGGTCAGACACTGTTGTTATTCAGCCAGTGCCATCCTCTTTAGCCAAAGTTGGCGGCCCTGACGGAATGTGCGCGCGCAGTTTGAATGCCATTACGGACGACGTCATGCTCGCGCGTCCGATCCAGCGGGGGTCGCTTGTGCGTGATGATGAGCTCCTCGTCTTGTAGCGGCGAAGGGTGGAAGCTCGCTCAAACATTTCCACTCACAGTCCACTGACACTTATAAACCATTAGGTGTTCAACCGGCAAGTTTCTTTAATCAAGTTTAGTGTTGTAAACACAGTGTGTGGCCTGATCGAGAGGACCTGAACAGCTACAAGGGTGCAACGACCGACTTTCAAGCACGGAACACTTCGCAAGTGTTTGCCGGTTGTTGCCTCGATTTATCAGTGTGAACATAGCATCATGGTTTACTGCTTCGATGGAGCAGGTGACGATGTGCCTAATGACTGCGTTTATTCTCATTATTTCCTCCGGGGGGCCGGGCCTTTTACGTGCTTCCTCTTATATATAGTTTGGACGCGGGGAGAGGGCGGGTCGGTAAAAGGAAATAAAAACGTCGGATGAATTTCTCATTAGGGTCAGTTTGCTAGCTAGGCGCCCGCGCCGTCAACCGAGGTAGCCGAGGAACGGGAAGGAAAAGGGGGAATCAACATGTGGACATTTCCCGGGCTCATTAATTGGGGAGAATGGCGCCGGTCGAGGGACGGCGTGCGACAGAGAAGCACGTCCTCAGAAAGGTGTTGGAAAAGGGTAGGGGAAAAGTGTGAGCACGGTTCTTTTAAAACGGAAAACGAAACAGTGGACGAATCGAGAGAGAAAAAGATAAAAGAACAGGATCACCGGCTACAACAAGCGGGCTAGCCTCCTCTTCGAGATACTGTCAGCTGATAAGGGCCCACTTTTTTTTCTCCTTGTTTCTTATTTTAAGGAATGAGAGTCCTGTCCTGATCATCCTGACCCAGGAGTGACAAGCGAACCGGCTGGTTGGGGTCGAGCCGCTCACCGCTCCTGCCGCGGGTCCCCGAAACATATCGTCCGAGCCCAGCAGCGTCCAGTTTCGAACAGAATCCCGGGAACGGCTGCAAACTGCCTCTCTCGCGCGCTCTATTTCCACTGACTTTTCTTTCCTCCGGGCAGTAGCTGGGGAAAAATCTGTAAGCTTTTACAGCAACGGGTTGGAATGGCCTCGTGACGCCTGGCTGCAGGGACTTGCTGCGCGTTCGTTGGCTGAGCCCTTGCCGACCCGGTCCATGTAGCGCGAGCGCACACACTCACACACACACACACTCACTCACACACTCACTCACACACTAACACAGCGCTCGCCCGCCACGAATGGTACGTATTTTGGACTCTCTTATTGAGTCTGGTTGCCTCCAGTGCAGCCCTCTCCCACTCACGTCTTCTTGAGCCCCCCCCCCCCTTTCCCTCCTCCCCCAGCTCTATACACAGTAGGGCTAGGACCTTTCCAACAAAGATAGATTACTCAGCCCCATTCTTGCAATTTCGCTGTCGTAGAGGAGCCCGTAAATCTCCGGTGAAATACGGCCTCAGGGGTGAACGCAGTTTCAGGCTGCGCTGCTGGGAGGAGGAGGGCTGGGCGATCTGAGGAGGGGGAAGGGAGGGGGAGGGGCAGGGATCGTGCGGGGGAGGAGGGAGTGGGGGAGGGGCCAAGGTTTGGTGGTGTCTCCACAACTGCTGCTGCTTCCTTCAAGAGAGAGAGAGGGGGAGGGGGGAAGGGCAGAAAAGAAAAGGAGTGTAGGGAGCTGGACCGAAAATATATAAGAGGGGTAGAAGTAATGAGGAATGGTCCCAATCACGAAGGGGAACAAATGCGAATAAAGGAGAGAATGGGCGGAGGGGTGGTTATTATTTGTGTTATTATTGCACTTATTCTTGCGGGGGTGGATTCGGGCGTCGGTCACCTGGGGGTGGAAAGGGAGAGTGGGGCAGGGGTTGTATTAGAGGTTTTGCGGTCCACTGTTCTTATTTGAACAGCAAGCAGAGCCTCGTTTGGGGTATAAGCTTTTTAAGCATATCGCTGTGTTAGACGGTCTTTTGGTAAACTGATTAATCTTGCAGGTCGTGTATGAAGGTTATTGGATTAATGCGGAGAAGCGTGTAAGTACAAAAATATGTACGTGGCCATACCGCACAATTTCGACGCAGGACGAGAGAGAGAGAGAGAGGGAGTTACTGCGGCAATGAGGAGAGGGAGTGAGAGAGAGCGGAAGGGAGAGGAAGCTTTGCGGGAAGGGACACGGGGAATCCTGGATATATTGCCCGGGAATGTGAATAGAGTGCGAGATGAAATAAGTTTCGTGAGGGGCGGGGCGTGGCGGGACGTGGCGGGGGCAGATAGGGATGGGGCGTGGCGGGGTGGCCCTCCCGCCCGCCGCACTCCCCCTTGAGGGTATGCGGGCCTCACGCAATTTCTCGGACGTGTACCCCTTCCCCCACCCGCCCTCCCATTCCCCTGCTCCCACGCCCTTCCTATGTGTAGTACAGGGGGAAGGCCCACGACGAATTGCGTGCCGTAGAATTTTTCATATTCCTCACTTCTGGGTATTATTTGCAGAATGTAAGCTGACGCGAGGGGAGAATGGTGGTAGGTTAGAGGGGGAGGGGGGTGACCTGTAAACCGCTCACCGCATATTTGTGCTCGCTGGCGAGGCGAGGAGGGTTCGACTCCCCATAGGAAGGGGCACATTCCGAATAAAAAGTTTTCGTCCTGCTGTATACGCAGCTACCTCAGGTCTTGGCGCTGACTGTATCGGGGCCGGGGCTATAGCGTGACTGGGGGTGGGGGTCGTGGGCGTGGTGAGGCATTCACATTCTATGGAGCACAATACATTACGTCTGGTCCAAAATATAGCAGGCGATGCCGCTCCCCCCCAGACTGTCGTGTTTCTCGCCGGAAGGAAAGATGTCTCATCTCTGCACCAATCGTATCGTTTTTTGTTTCTTTTTTATCATTCTTTTTCGCTTGCGCCTTATACACACTACTGCGTATTTGTAATGGTAATGGCGGAACACAGCATCCCCCAAGATTTCGCTCTATTTTTTTCCCTTTTCGTTCCCATTTCCCCTACTACTACTGCCAACGGAACTCATCCTGGGTAGTGGTTTTTTTTCTCTCTCTCGATTCTTCTTTCTCGAATTTCTGCTGGAAAGATCCATCCACCTGATTCGGCGCTGCGGGGTGTGTGCGGGTTCAAGGCCGCGAACTGCAGCAGTAGCAGCAGCAGCAGCACCGCGACGTCATAGTCGCCGCCATAACTCCCGCACTTACGCGTCCGTCCGTCCACCCCCAGTGTCTCGCCTCCTGCCCTATCTTGTTTCCAGAGCCACCACCCTCCGCGCGGCCTCTAGTATATCTCGCTCGTGCCAGCCGTCATCGCGCAATAAAGACGATACACTTTCGATGCTTACAATAATATTATTAACAATAGTAATAACAATATCCTGGCCGGCGCGATTCTTTCTTCTTTTTTTTTAATTGTTGGTCAGCCCATCGCACAATTGTTGGCTAATTGAGCCGCGGGGGTGGGTGGGCGTGGCGTCGTATGTTACTCATACGCCTCCCTCCCTCACCCTTCTTTATCCGCTCGCGCCTCTAACCCCTTTCTGCGTGTCTCTCTCTCTCTCTCTCTCTCTCTCTCTCTCTCTCTCTCTCTCTCTCTCTCTCTCTTTCTCTCTCTTTCTCTCTTGGGCGTGCATGGCCTCTCTGTGTCTCTCTCTC
>NW_026267287.1:555024-556576 GCF_000697945.3 Frankliniella occidentalis | reverse complement strand
GGCAGCAGGGGCTGCGGCTTGCGCGTAGTATTTTGGTCGGGATGCGATGACCCCAAGCCTTGTCGTAGGTAGTAATGGATCGTGTTTCGTACACTGTCACACGGCGGCTGCTCAAACCATCCAAAACCCCAAATAAAATGCTCAAGGAAAATGGACCAGAATTATTAAATTACAACAGAATTTGATATTTACCTGTTTGTTTTTCAATGAAGAATGAGCCGGAGCTGGTATCTTGTAATTATTGGGTTACTTTGTATTCTTTATGACGATTCAATTTTGTATGAAAATACATCACGACGACGACAAGAATGAAGGCAATATTCTTTAAGGGGTGGCAGGATACAAAAGTGTATGTAACATCATAGCTCGTTATTGCAGCTTTTGTTGCATCCCTTCGATTTGCGCGCATCGACATCAATATGTTTTTCCTGAGCCCTCATATTTCACGTTTCGGCTCAACACAGCACAGTCGCGAAGGGGATAAACGTTTCAGCAAAAGTGTGCGAGCTGCTGCCTCCCTATATTGGTGCCCCTTGTTCTTCCTTTAGTGGCGGTGGTGGTGGTCTGGTTCACACGCGACTGAAAGAGAGTGGCGCGAACAAGGTTTGAGGCTAATTGAACACGCTCGTGTGGTAATAATGTACAGGATGTGCATCACATCCGGGGGCTGGCTAATTGTTTAACTTGAATGTCCCCGCGACACGCACCAGGAGCTGCTAAGCCCCTCCCCCACCTCCTTCCAGGGCGCCGCGCGCTCATCTCTGCTGCTTCTCTTTTCGCTCTCTGCTCTCTGTAAAGTCAGCAGCCCTGCTAGGACGTTCACCAGATGGTGAGGAATGTGGCACCGGCACCGGCGGCGCCTGGCCTTCCTCCTCGAAAAATACTAATTTTACTATAAATTTTGCGTCCTAATCATGATAAATATGATTTTTACGTCAACGGGAAGGACTCCCTCTCTGATGTGATACTTTGCTCGCGCTCGGGCATTTGTAGGTGCGAGATGTGCATCCGCACTTTTACCTGCGTGACCAACGGTAAACGAGTGCTCTTTTTGGAAGGAGATGCGCCCCGCACGTCACGCGCGATGGCTCATGGAAGAGTGTGGACGACCTTGGGAAGGGAGGAAACGGCAGTCCCTGACCCCGACAATGTGGCTGTTGATGGCTGACAGACAATCACGGGCACCCCACACCGCCACGCCCCCGCCCCTCCTCGACGACTCTCTTACCCTCGTGAGCCAGTTCTACTTTACGATTATGGGCGCATATAACCCCTTGGAGAGGGGGAGGGGGGGCCGCCGCCATACGGGCGGGCCCCGGGAGGGGGGAGCTGGCACGCGCCGGTGAACGATACCACCACGGCGCCTGGGGCTTTGTTCAAGTTCGGAAGTACGTCAAAGACACTTTAAATGTTGTTCATCGTTTGAAAGAAATAATGGACTGTTTGAAATTTACGGCATGTTGTCGTTTTACCTTAATTATAAGATTTTGACAGATTACAGAAAGTCTCACGTCTTATCCCCCTTACCCTTCATAACATTCAGCGCCCCCCC
>NW_026267287.1:550496-554914 GCF_000697945.3 Frankliniella occidentalis | reverse complement strand
CCTCATTGGGCAACGCGCGAACGAGGCGCGTCGCGGCGCCTCTGCGGAGCCCCAAAGGATCATTTTATCACGTGACTGGAAACGAAATAGCGTTTTATAAAAGTTCTGCAGCCGCAATAAAATAACGCCAACCGTTTTTTTCCCCTCTTCCTCAGCTCCGACCGCCTCCGTCTTTATCTCTGTTTCCTCTCCCCCACCCTCCCCTCAGCTCCCCCTCTCTCCTCTCGCCCGCACCCTCTTGTTCTTCTCCACCGCCTCCACCCTCTTTCGAATTCTTTAGGAAACCGCAAGGTCGGCTCGAATGGCGCGAAAACTATGCGAAGTCATCGTGAATGGATCATTCGCATAGCTGAGTGACGGCGCTGCGGCCCCTAATTGAGATTTTATGAAGATCAGATGAAAGTTGATTAGGAGGCGCCTTATGAGACGCTGCTCTAAACGACCTTGCGATTTTTTGGTTATTTCTTTTTTCTTTACTGCGCCCATGATATTTTTTACCCGTCCTCCGCTGTATTTTTTTCTATGGGACGCCGTTTTGATGCAAATGATGAATTTGTAGGGTGCTGAGTCCAGCCGAGGGCTGCAGCGGGAACCCGATGGGCCTTCGTTGGCCACGCCGGCGACGCAGCGGGAGGGATGTGTCAGGCGGTATCTGTGAGTCCAGAGACCACCGCGCACCTGAGACCTCTTTTAAAAGGAAGAGAAGGGCTTTTATGTAAAGCCGTTATTTATGACTATTTGACCAAAGAAGGGAAGTTTTAAAAAAAAGTAATAAGGGAGAAAATACGCACACGGGCATATGCTTTATGGTCTCGATGAGAGCGGGAAATAGATGATTCAAACAATTTTGTTTTTGTTTGGGCTTTACATTATGATGCAAAGTATACTTTGTCGGTTTGGATTTATACCCTTTTCCAGTAGTTTTTGTGTGATTCTTATCGTTATTTTCTATTTTGTTGCAGGTGAGTAAACTTACAACCATTAATCGCGCATGCTGCACTGAGGCTGGGGCTATGCTGTAACTTCTGAGGTGATTCCTTTCAACTTCCGGTAAGAGTAACTACTTTCTTTCTCCATGCTTTTCGTGTCCTTCCCGTCTTTTTGAACCCTCTGTCTGTCCCTCGCACGCGCTCTCACCCTCTCATTCTCGCTCAAGTCTTAGAAGAGGATGGGGCTGACTCGAGTGTAAGGGTGGCTACCGTGCGCACCCCTGTGCTGCTGGGCGTGCCGGGTGGGGATGGAGAAAATCTGCTCGGGGCGCGCCGCCGCTCCTATCTCGGAGGACCTCTCTCACTCCCCCATCCCCTCGTCACCCTCCTCCACCCTCCCCCCGCGCCGCCGTCTCTTGTTACTCGCGGGGGTCCACCACAGCCGTTTATCATTTGGAGACTTCTCATTTCCAAGTCCGCAGCTGATTGGATAACCAATCATTAGACATGCGGTGGGGGTGGGGGTTGTAAGGCTGGCCGCGACGCCATGAGGTGTGAGCCTCGCCGGCCAGATGGTCCAGCGGAGTCCCGATTGAATTGCATGAAGAGTCGTGGCACTTATCTTTGCGGCCCCCGGAGGCCGAAGAGCTCTCCGCGAAAAATAATGTATTTTTAGAAAAAATTAAAAAGTTACTCGGAAAATGCTCAGTTTGGGCAATAAGTTTGTCACATAAAATTCATCTTACAATTACATGCAATCAGTGAAGTTCGGACGAGAGAATGGGAAGCTGCTGTGGGGAGGCGGCAATGGGGTGGAGGGGGTGAAAGAGAGAGAGAGAGAGAAGGGGGGGATTCCCAATCCAATTTATCTTTGTATCACATCGTAATCCCCGATTACCTGCACTCACCTGGGCTCCGTCGGCTCTGCCGGCTCCGCCGTGCTCCGCACAGCCTGCGCGGGGTGGATCCACTGGGGACAAGAGAGGGGTATCCGCAGGGGGTTCTAAGAGCGGCCGGGCCGAGCGGGCGGGCGGGAGAGTTTGAGTAATGGAGTACACAGCTCATATATCACGGTGTCCAGTACCTGTTGGGAGAGGCGGGGGAGGGCACCACCTCCGCCATGTTGTTGCTGTTGTTCTTGCTGCTTTTGTAAAGACCCGGTTAGATTTTACCGAGCATCCCTGTTATTGTTATAAACTATATAGTCATGTTTACTTTTGTTGGAATCGTCTTTGCTCGAGACTTGGGCGACCTTGGATACGCAACACATATTCCCTTTAGCTGCTTCTGGAACACATCGCTGAGATGTGATCTCTTCGAAAGCCCCTTTTGATTTTGTTGCTCCCGAATCACGCTTCGACCTTTCTTAGCAAGAGTTAGGAAGTGATAAAATAATTACTAGTAACACGCTAACTTTTGCTCGTATAATTACTCTGTTTTAATCCCTCGACCGTTCTAATACGATGAAATATGCCTCCCCGTTCTTATCCACGGCCTCGACCCTTCCAGCAACGCCCGGGATCCTGTAGGTGCGCTGGGCGGGCGGGCCGGGGGCCGGTGTTGTCACAGCAAAGACATTTGAAATGCAAAGTTTGCGTCCAGCGCGGGTCCCCAACCTGATAACGTACCAGCTCATTCAGTTGATTAAACACTCTGGGACCGACCCGGCCAGGGCTGGGCGCGCCCCCACCTCCCACACGAGCCTTGACCACAACGGCCCGGTCCGCCCCCGCCCGCCCCCGTCGCGCAACCCCTGGAAGGCAACAATAATTAATTTTTTCATCATCCGATCTGTTTCGTGTGTGATGATTACACCGTCATGGGGGCGGGCGCTGGGGATGAAAAATTTACCTACCCCTCTATGCACCATGTCCCTTTCTACTTTCCACGGTAGAATATTCTGTGGATTTATGCATAGCAGTACCATACCTATATTTCGTTACTTCTTTCCAGGTTTTTACGTTTTTATTTTTTCTGAAATACACATTTACTGCGTACGCGAACGCGCGTGATTCGTCTTATAATTTATCTTTTAAAGGTTCTTTTCTCCTTTTTTTTTCGGTCTGTTCGGCGACCGTGGTGTGGCACGCCTACGCTATGCGCTACGCTGCGCCTGGGGTCGTGCCTCCACTGATAGCACACCTAGCAGCGCGCTATCGGCGCTATAAGTCTTGAGGCGCACAACAGCGACACCCCCCAGTGATCCCCACTTGACTCGGGGGGAGGAAAGGAGGCGCGGTGGAAGGTGCAAGAGGAGGAGGAGGACGACTAATATGGCGGCGTGCGAGTTTGGTTTCAGGCAGAGGTAGCTATGGGCGGCGCACGGAGGCGGGGGCGGGTTTAGTTAGGGGTTGAATCGGAGACGGGACAGGAGGGGTGCGGCTGCCGAGAGGGAGCAGGGGGCGGGTTACTGTACTCGAGTCACTCTATGCGCCCGTGGACTCGCCATTTGTAAAGATAAGCAATAAATTCTGGGTCGTCCTTTTAAATATTCACAGCTTCCTGGACGCTTGGTAACGTATAGCCTTCCTCGCCCAACCCCTATTCTTATTTTTCCCGTTTCTCCTCTTATTTTCCAGTTTCCCTCCCCCGTCGCCCGCCGGTCTTTCGCCCCCACCGCTTCCCCACGCGCGGTCGCATGCCTTGCTCGCGTACTCATCTCGCCTTCTACTTCAAAAAAAAATAAAATAGAAGAGATTATATTTATTTTGTCGTGCTACGTATAAAGACGATACTAGAAAACAAAGCTGCAGAAAGCTGTAAACGGTTGCTTAGCTTGAAGTTATTGGAGGCATAAAGTCGTACAGGATACCACCGCAAATGTAATAGGCCGCCGAAATATTCAAACACGAAATATTCGCCTTTACTCTTTATCTCGCTGCCCATATTTTTTTCGTTTATTTTCTCTCCTTTTTTTTCATTTTATTTTTTATTTCGCGGGGCGCTTCCAGCAGCGGCAGCCAGCCTTTGGGGCACGGCTAGGAGACGCACGGTGCGTATTAAAATTATCCCTCGGCCCGCGTGTCATTTTTGTAATGTATTTCTTGTGATTTATGCGGGGCATCGCTTGGTTTGAGCGCCCGCGATAAAGATGTTACTCTTGAGAGAGAGAGAGAGAAAGAGAGAGAGAGAGAAAGAGAGAGAGAGAAAGAGAGAGAGAGAGAAAGAGAGAGAGAGCACAAAGAAAGACAGAGAGAGGGGCACTCTGTTAGGGGCATAAATACTGCATTCGGTGAGTGTGGTCGGTCGGCAAGGGCCTTCTGATCTTACCTTCCCATCCCCCCCTCCTCCCCCTCTCTCGCTCTCGCCCGAGGTTTGTACTGTATGTATCTCTTTTCCTCTGCATTTACACCTCTCGGACCCGGCAAAGGCAGCCCCCCTGAATGCCCTTCGTATACACGATGCCTACCTTTCCGGGGTCGCGATATTGGATGCGGATAGCGTCATGCGCTTGGCCGTGTCCGCATAGTGCCAATGACTGCCCCGCCC
>NW_026267287.1:543222-543761 GCF_000697945.3 Frankliniella occidentalis | reverse complement strand
TATTATGCAGCACACAGCGTTTTTTGACTCCTCATGTCCTGGTTTGTGGCTTATGGTCCCTTCTCGCTCCCTCTTACTCGCGTCACCTTTTTGTTCTGCTGCGTCGTATGCATCGTATGATGACGTCGTGTTGCCGGTGCACAATACGTGTACATCGTGTCTCCATTGTGCCTCCTGCCTGGCACCACTCGTGACCAACGCGAGCATGCCGCTACAAAGCCAATCATCCAGTTTCATCGTCGACGTAAAATTACTATTTATTTGTTTCCACCGGCCTTTTCTTTATCTTTAATGAATTTTTGTGTAATTGCACTCGGCTATATGTATTGACTGAGGATTGTTTCTTTTGCCTGAACGATATATAGCTTTAAAATTTTTCGGGGTCCCTTTTATTTTGTGACCCTTCTCTGACTGGAGCCCATGGCCGAGCATGAGCAAGATGTTCGGCCCTTTTCAGCCCTTCGGCCCGGGCTTGAGGAATGGATGTACTACTGGCTGCTCGCCAGGGCACTGCGGAGGAGCGGGGGCCCCCGAGGGGG
>NW_026267287.1:538328-542238 GCF_000697945.3 Frankliniella occidentalis | reverse complement strand
CGGCCCTTGTATCTGATGGCTGGAGTGCGACTGCCGCGGCCCGCCCGCCCCATTGAAATGTCAGCTCGCCCTGAGCCCCGCGGTGTGGGACCGAAGCCCGCCCCGGCCCACCCCATTTGCTAAGCTGGTGTCCGTACACCGAAGCCTCTCTGGCGCGGAATTTTCGAGATAAATCATGTCTCGTTGCCTTGGAGAGAGTGTGCATGGTGGTGTGGTGACCGCCATCCGCACGTTTAAAAGAAATAACCAAAGGACGTAAAATTATTTAATACTGAGGCTGCTTGTGGAAAAATCAAAATCGCGACTCGTAGTTTGAATGTGTGCCATATTTGTGTGTGTGCGCGTCGGTGACAACTGGGGCCAATTTGACGGCCATCGGTCATCAGTCGGAAGGTGTTATTGGCTGGAGTGATGCAATCGGGATTTGAGCCCGTGTGCAGTCATTAACTCTGTCAACCCCGAGGAGGGGGGTCGGAGCCGAGGGGGATGTGAGATAGGAGATAGGGGCGGAACCAGAAGAAGCAGAAAAGAGAGGGGTCTGAACAGCGAGCACCGCCCCACCGCGCAGCGCCGCCGCCGTACCCGGCCGCATAATATCACCGTAAATCATTTACAGCCCGCGTATTCGAAACGTATTAAGTAAAGTTGCGGGTCGGGTGAAGAGGGCGAAGGGAGGAAAAAAAAATATGGGGAAGGTGGTCACGAGACGGTGTTGGTACTCTCTTATCTCTAGGGGCAGGAAGAGCGAGATGATGAGCGTCGCCAAGAGACCGAAGTAAACGCGTGCACCCAATTCTCCTTTTGTTTTTCTCGGGTTTTCTTTCTTTATCAGCTTTTTAATATTTGAACCCGAAGTTTTGTTGTTCTTTTTGCTATACAAACAAAATATGCAGAAAGACCGTCACATTTATATTTCTACACCTTGGATATTGTTTTGTGGTGACAACTAGACTTTCTGCGGTGGTGACGGTACTTTCAAAATAGCCATCTTGGGCCAGGTGCGGCTTGATTTTTCTCAGTGTATGGTAAAAGATGCTGTATTATAAGTCCTAGGTAACGATCATGATGTCACTGTACGGACGAAGCAAAGAAGAATCTAGACGTCTTGTTCCTTCCGAATGGGTAAACGCCATTTGGAGGCAAAGCGGCGTCTCTTAGAATACCACTACTTCAAACATCGTAAATTTGTGAGAAGCCCGGAGGGGAAGTGGCCGTATCCATCACTATAGACGCTGACAAACTCAATCCCGTCGGGGCGCCGGGTGATTCAGGGGCTCTATTCCTCTTGGCGGCGGCTAACGGCCGCGGCCGCCGCCGGTCCGGCCTTACGCGGTGAAAAACTTGTGAGGTCAATGTTTGCTTCTTTTGGAAAAAGACCGCGAAGCTCTTGTTAATTAAACTCTTGCAGCGATAAATCACCGAAAATTTATTTCCGCAAGGGCAAAAAGCGCAGCGAATTCCTAGGACGACGCGCGGAACGCGCACGGGGCATTTGAAATTTAAATAAGGCTATTTATAACTATTCTAGACTGGTGTTGCCTTTTTTCCTTTCCTCTTTTCGCCCGGCAGCAGAGTGGTGGGCGTATGGGAGTTGCGCCACGGAATGGAGCAAAAGTGAAGAGCAACGCTTTGGGACGAGTGCCGCCGTGTTTGATGTCGCGGCTTGTCGGCTTGAACCTGAACGTGAACACCGGGGTCCTTTTTGCCCCAAAAGATCTCGGCCATCGATCTCGGACGGGGCATATCCCGTGATTGTTTTGCACGCCGTTGGGCTGGCTGTATCCCCGCTTCGCCTTCAATTTTTGTTTGCATTATTTTGTTTGTAAGTTTGTTTGGTAGTAGGTTGGATGAGGGCCATAAATTGTCGACTTACTTTTACCGAGTAGACGGTGGTGCGGAGAGCTGGGAGAGAAGCCATGCATCATCTCAGACCTTTACACTTCTTGTGCCCCGCTCTTCCCTTCTTTTTTTATTATTATTTTCTGCTCTCCCTTCTCTCCATCGTCCTTTTACTCTCGCGCTGCCTCCATGTTTGCGCATATACTCTATTTTCGGAACGTGTGCCGCCGTCCTGACGATATCTTCATCAGAGGCGGCGGCTAGATTTCTCATAGGCCGGCCGCTGTCTCGGCGGTTGCTGCGTGGTCGGGACGATGAGCCCAATCGCCCACCTCACTTCTTGTGGAAGTGTAGGCGTTACTTCAAGGACCACAAAATTTACTGTTAAATTGTTTTGTCACCAGCAGCACTTTTTTTAGTATGTAGACCTAATGAAGTTCCGTTTACGATAAAACACTAAGCCTTCGGAGCTGCCTTTTACTGCTGTTTGCTTCGAGAAAAAATGAACCCTAAATAATAATGGAGCTCGTGCCTAAATGGCCGATCGGAAATCAATCCCATTCCAAAAAAAACACCTTATGCTTCTAATTCGTGTTTTTATTGCTCACGTACATTGCTGTGTGTGTGTCCTTCCGTCTCCTCCCGCGCCGCTCGCCTTGGTGCCTTACTCCCTGTTCTGGCCAGCGCGGCCCTCCCAGCCCTCTTCCTCTTGCTCTCCCGGGGGAAGGGAGGGGGGGATCCTCCGGTTATGAATATGCATTCTCTGCCGGGCCCAACACGTCCCGAGGCCGCAGAGCTCGACCACCGCCCTCCTGTATGCGGAATTTTCGTTTTAACCGGACTGCAGAAAACACTCACACACACATTCCCATACGTACACACAATAATTAGTTTCAAACGTTCCGCGCCCTTATTTCAAACCGACTTCAATCAAATAAAAGCGCATCGACCGTTTTTGAATGACGTAACGTACCGCCGTGACGCTGAGCGCTTCAGCCCGTCGCATCCCGTCCTGTCCCGCCCGTCGGTCCGCCGGGCCCCCCTGGTGTCAGCGTGCCGCCAGGACTGTGGGCAGGAATCTGCACGGAATGTGGCCTCGGCGACCCCCTCTGACGGCGACCTGGCCAGGCGGCGGCGGCGCTGTGTCCGCGCGGTCGACCTTTACGTTATCTATCTGCTCGACTCAGGCCGGCCGCCACCCCGGAGCATCTCCATCGCGAATAAGAAATAGTCGGGCAGAGCGGCAGTGAGGCAACGAGACGCGCGGCCTGGACTCTCGCGACGGCCGGAGAAGGGGGTCCGGGCCCCTGAAAATCTGGAGCTGAAATGTGGGCAATAATTAACCAACTATTTGAGGATGACCTCATGGCTGATGGGTGGTGGCAGCAGCGCCGACGATCGTCGTCTCGCATACGAAATGCCCCTGCTGCCGGAATCCTGCTGAATCACAATCGGCAGAGGACGTAAACTGAGAACCGGCCGGGTCCGAAACCCCCCTGACAAGTCCTCCAAAACTTCCAACCATGAAAGACTTTGTTCTCTGAATTGTATTCCTGGCACCAGCTCTACACACTCTTGTGACTAAATTAACTTATTGTTTATTGAGAATAAGTAAACTAACTTAAAATCGAAAGACCGTCATCATCGCAAATTTAAGTCATGGTTCTAAAATTAGAAACAAACTATTGGAGGTATCACTAGCGTCACCACCGCACCAGGACTCAGCCGAGGACTCGGCACGATTCCCATAGCAAATGACTCGACTTATCGTCCATCGATATAGTTAGGGGCTCGACAAACACCACCCTGTCACCTATCGGGTCAAATACCGTACTTGTTCGTTCCCGCGCATACCTCGCCACGGTGCTGGCTGTCTTAGACCAGGGCGTGGCGGCGTGGCCGTGCGGGGCGGGGTGTAGTCGGGCGGGGCGACCGACCGACATCCCATGACATCCCTGGCGTGCGGCACCGCGCCAGCCCGGCAGATATCTTCGAGACATCCATCAAGTCGGCTGGTGGTAGGACACTACATTCTCTCTCTTTCTCCCCTCCCCTTTTCTCCCCTCCCCCC
>NW_026267287.1:528882-533988 GCF_000697945.3 Frankliniella occidentalis | reverse complement strand
ATATTTTTTTCTTTTCAGGTAAAACATTTGCGGCGTTGTGACGAGGGCCGTCGTGTGCTTTCATTCTGCACATGCCTGGCAACACTGGCACCTGATGGTGTGTATGTGTGTGTGTTGGAGAGAGAGGTGTTGCCATCCCTATCGCTGTCTGCCTCACGCACACACGTCCCCGACAGACAAGAGGTTTTTGAGGTGAGTTAGCCTTTTGTTAGCCGATCCGTCGTCTGGTTGGCTGCTCCCCAAGCTCCCCCCTCCCCAACCGCTCGCTCTGCTGCTGCAGACTCACCCTGCTTCCCCTCGTCCCAACCCTGGCCACCGCTGGTCGTCCCTCTGCCTGCCTGACCAGGCCCGGCAGCCTCACAGACGCGCACAGTCGCCGTGCACCCCTTACTGCAGCTGGGCCAGTGGGACAGCCATAATTGTTTTCACTTTTCTCCCTTTTTTTTGCCCTGCTGGCTCTTCTTCCCCCGGGGACCTCTCTTGCCGTTTCGACGCGCAATCACCGCTTTCTTGAGTTGCACACCCTTTTGTGCTGGTCATTATGTGAAGTCCCCGCAAATAAGAAACCTGTGGCGGCGGCAGGGTCCTCTCCGAATGGAGTCACTAGCGGTGGGCTGGCTGCCCTTTTCCTGTGACCGAAAATGTGTGAATGGACCAGCCACCAGTCGCGAGTCTATTAGGTAACTAAATGTGCCGGTCTGCAGTCTACATGTGCCGCAAGCACGTCCCTGAGACACGGGGCGTTTTTTTTATGTGTAAATCTTTCTGATCGTTACTTTGGATCGCACGTGGTAAGAAGGATCACAAAGTTTAGGCTGTAACAAGTTTATCAAGTTGTAGTAGGTGAGCACTTCAACCGTGGAGACTAGACTTGAATTGGCTTAAACAATAAGTCAAAATAGATACAAACTTTGAAAAATCCAGTACATTTTCAATTCGATGGACATATTTGATTTAAATTATACATCATTTAGTTCATACTACAAGGAAGTTTTTAGTAAGCTCCAAGACATCAGATATCGTTGGACCGAAATTAGCCAAAGCCGATTCAACACTAATAAATTCAAAATTGAAATTGCGAACGCATTGAAAAGCTTGCAAAAAATGATGGTTTGATGGGAATGTGCACGATCTTGAGGGTTCTGCTCGCCCGTGCGTGGGTGTCGATGTGACCGATCTCTCTTCGCGTGTGGCGCCCGCCCCTCCTCCGCCTGCAATAAGGCTGGCCAATTTGTCCGCCTCGGCCATTTCAATTAAATCGAAATAATTACAAGCCTCAGACGGCAGTTGTAGTGGCCGGGCTGCTCACCGCACGCTACACTCACACACTCACCACCCCTCCCGCCACCGCCACCGCACGCGCCGCGCTGCCAACCTTACTAAGCACGACAGGAGCGCCCGCACTTGTCCCACCCTGCGCGGCCCACCGAGGATGGCAGAACTGGTAGGGCCGATCGCGTGCCCGAGATCCCGGGGTCCTTTGCAAAACAATCCTGACCCAGTTCGGCGCACTGTCAAAGTTTACGAGCGGCGCTCATTTTCGGATTGTTACGTTGGCAGCGAGTCGGCCTACCGCTTTGCCCCGCCCTCCCCCACCCCTCCCTTCCCTGCCGCCCTGCCGCCGGCGGCCGGGCCGCGCCGCCAGCTCCCCCTCCTCCCTGAGTTACGAGTCAGCCATCAAAATCTGGAGCCTCTCCCTCCCCTCCACCACCGGGCGGGCCCCCCTCCCCGCTCCGCCGCCGCTCCGCGCCCCGCGCTGCCTTCCCCCTCCCCAGCGCTCTCCCCTCCCCCAGCCGGGTCCCGCCCGCCTCCCTGTGGCTCAGCCTGATTACGCGTTAGGCTTAGTCCGGCGGCCGGTTTTCATACATGCAGATGCGAAATATGGAAGAGGGAGAAGGAGCGACGCGAAACAATTGACGTCGTCGGCGTGCTGCAGTCTGCTTTTGCCGCGCGTGTGTTTTTGTGCCTCGGTGTTGTCATTTGCCTCCCCGAGCCTGCTTGCTGGCCTGCTTTGGCTCGGCCGGCGCGCGCGCGCGCGCCCTCAGTGTGTCGTTTGGCGCGCAGGCGTGCTGGAGCGCGGCGGGAGCGCACGTGACGGTGCGAGTGACAGTGAAAGTGACCGTGACAGTGCTGTGACAGTGAAAGGGTTGTGACGGTGAAAGGGTTGGGACAGTGCTTGTGTGACTGTGTGCGCGTGCGGTGCGCCTCGTGTGATGTGGCCGTGGTCTTCGGATGATTTTCACAGTGAGGATTGATTCAGAGTCTATACATCCGTGTGGCTTTTACTATTGTAGTTGCTGTGTTGCTTTTTTGAGTGCGTTAGTTTTTTACTGCTACTGCTGCTACTGCTTTGTGCTGCTCTTTCGTGCAAGATGCGCCGGCGGCGCGGCTCTAGCTAGCGCTGCCGTCAGTGTTATTTGAGTATTTGTGTGCTTTACGTTGGGATTTTTCACTTCTTGTGTCGTGGGCCGAACAATAACTTTGGATGGATAACGCTTCTACAAGTAAGTGGCTTTAAAATATGTCAAATGTCAATTTTATCCCACTTTTGTTACTTAAAAATTTTACCCAGTGGAATAGAAATACGTGCCATAACATCCTCTGGTGTACCACAGTTCTCTGCAAGTTTACTGCTGAAACTTATTTATGATTTTATTTTGGTAATTATTGCAATATTATTTTAACTGGCCTGTCCTTTTACCGACTCTAATCTTAGTCTTAAAAGACCCCAATTGAGTAGATTCCCTATTGCCATTATAGCCTTCTCCAGTTTTATTAAATGCTTCTCGTAAACTTACTTTGACGCGGAAATGATCGATTCAAGACAAATTATTAGAGTTATAACTAATGCCTCACTTTATTTTTTTTAGTACCTTTGTATGCGCGTTTAGCGTTTGTTTGGCTACTTTAGTGTGATGTAGAATTAACGCTGTCATATTTTTTCCCCATGGGACAGGAAATCGTCACTCCCTCTCTAGTCGTGCGCCCCTGTGGTCGTCAGGAACACGCGCCCCAACCTGCCGTAAACACCCGTGCAGTACCGCCCCGTGCAAATAGCAGGGGAGGGGTGGTGTGGGTGGGGTGAGGGGGAGGGGGACGGTGTCCTCCCGGGCCGGGGCGGCCGCGGGCGACGTGGGAGGGAGCGCGCGCGTGATGCTTTATGAACTCCTAAGAACCCTCGCATTGTCTCTGTCGCACTTGAGCCGACCTTTGCGCCGTAAAGCGCGGCTCAGTCGGCGCGTAACGTGTCCGACATCACCCCAAAATGGCGCGCGGCGGCGGTGGCGGCGGCGCCGCTTCGGAAAATGAAATTGTTATCGATCTTCCAGCGACGTCCGCTGTGTTTATCTTTGCCACCCTCCACGGAGGGCTATCGTCCCCACGACACGCACTTTTTTCATTTTATATATATACGGTATCTCTTCTTTCTTTTTTTTTCGGCCTGCCCTGCCCTCGTAGCAAGTATCTCGAGGGTCATTCTTCGAGGGGGCGCTCTCTGGCGCTTGCTATTGATAAGAGGAACGAGGTGTTTGCCGGCGATTCTGTAAGAAATACGGCCGTCTGTATGAATTAAAGATCGCATATAGCTGCTGTGTTGGGTCGCAAGGTCTTCCAATATTTTGTTTCGCTTTTTTTTCCGGAGTCGTATTTTCCCGAATGTCGCGTCAGTGATGTATCGCGACCTACTATAAGTTTTTTCTTCTGCGAGTCGTGTGCGATAGGAACGTCATCGGGAGCACGTATCTGTGGGGGAGGAACGGTTGTTGCAGCGCTTTTAAGACGAACGGTCTTCCGGAGAACTGAGTCAAAGAATACGAGCACGGAACGATAGAAATCTTAGAAAATCAGATGTTACATCCAAATCTGTTAA
Source organism: Frankliniella occidentalis (assembly GCF_000697945.3). Lineage (NCBI taxonomy): Eukaryota > Metazoa > Arthropoda > Insecta > Thysanoptera > Thripidae > Frankliniella > Frankliniella occidentalis. Next base: position 530,117 of record NW_026267287.1, on the reverse strand, counting down.
ATCGTTTGACAGCACACAAATGTTTGTCAATGTATTGTCCAAATAAATCGTTACTGTTGTTAAATTTTGACTCAAGAACATTTCAGGAAGCCCCGTGACCGTATATTGTGTGGCAATATGGACAGTGTTCTGTTCGGTTGAGGTTGGCACATGGTTTTAAAGACGCTGCGCTGAGAGAACAAACCACCCTACCTGCACTACAAGTGAAACGCCGGGGCCGCAGTGCATCACTCACCGCGGCCCTAAGTGCCACCGCACCGGGGTGGGCCGCCCGGCGGGGGCAGCGCTTGGACCCCGACCAAACACATATTTTACTAACCGTAGACTTAAGCGCTGGCCAGCCCAGCCGGGCGCTTGCTTCAAGCGCCGGCGCAGGTGTTTATTGTGCTGCACCTTCGCCGGCTCCAAGAGCTCCCAAGAGCGCGAAAAGGCCGATACGATGAGGCCGTTATGACGCTTAAACATGGTGTTCTCCATTTCGCCCGCAGACATGAGTTGAACGTCATCGTATGATCATCTCGTGCGCGCTGTGCATCCGCTGCTGCTGTTACACCGCGTCCCTCGCATGTAGCGCAATCTTTTCCGAGTGTTTTCCCTCCACTTCAAAGAGCGGCAACGTATTAATAATTGGCCTGCAGTGACAGCCGGCGCTGCCGTGGCGCTGCCCTGCGTCATGTTTGGGGCCCGGCCAAGGCGGGTGTACCGGGCGGCGGTGGGCGGCGCGCAGCAGTGCAAACGGAAGTACGACTTTGTTGGAGCCGTTCAACAGGGCGACCGCCGTTCTATGATGATGTCCGCGGCTGCTGTTTGCTCCCTGTACGCATGTTTCACTACTTGTCATAAAGATATCAACATGGCCGCATTACTTTACGTAAATCGTAGTTTCATTTTCAAAAGTAGATAGTATTAATAATATTATTATTATCCGGATGGTTTTTTGCGGGGTCATAATCCAATCGTATATTCAGCAGTAAGACAGAGCCCTCAGTGACAGTCTGGACCCGTCTTTAGGGGGGTCGGTTCCGGACTTAATATGCCGCGCAAGCCGCAGATGAAAGTCAGACCACGTGGCAAACGGGCCCCTCATTTCGGCCGTTTTTCAGCCGCTGCTCTGTCCCAGCAATGCAGTGCCGGCCATCAGCGCGCTGGGGAGCGACGCGTCGCCACCTCCTCAACTCATTTCTCCGAGGGGGGTATTTCTCATCAAGGCTTCGAGCACTTACTGCACCCCCCCC
>NW_026267287.1:526027-527707 GCF_000697945.3 Frankliniella occidentalis | reverse complement strand
CCCCCCTTTCCCGCCGTTTGCAGCTCCACGGACACACACACACACACACTCGCATTATTCTTCATCACGGTAAATTCCCTCAATCCCAGGCAATTCCTCTCGCGGCTGCGCCATCCTTCTCTGCCGCCTCTCTTCTAATTTAAATTCAAATCCCCCGCCCACGCGGCGGCGGCGGCCCTTGCGCCGCCTTGTGTAATGAAAGTGTCTTCGATGCGTTATGAATGGCGGCGACGAGGACCAGGCCCGGCCGGCGTCGTCGGCGTTGTCACCTGCCGCCCGCGACACCGCGACCGCCCCAGCCCTTACTTGGCGCCAGATTTATTTTGTTTTTGTGTTCTCACTTCCCTTGTCCTAGCGCACTTTTACTGTCGTTAGATTTAATCTCCATTTTTAATTTTAAAAACGGGCTTGAATGAATAAGCACTGTTATAGTTTTAAACGTTTTAAAGGATTCGGGGGGACTTTTCTACTTTTATTTTGCACATGCACTTTGGTCACTTGAGACCTTCTTCTTCTTGGTTCTCTGTGTTGCCCATTGCCGACCTACCCGGCATCCGAGCCCATTCTTGCCGCATGGTTCCTGTTGGCGATTCCGAGGACCCCCCGAGCGTTGCGAGTCTCCCTCCGCTCCGCGGCGGCGGGGTATGCCCGTTTAGTCAACTATCGCGCTGAGGCTGAAGGCGGCTGAGGCGCTGGGCGTCGGGTTCCCCCCGCCCCGCCCCACCCCGCCCCCGGCCCGGCTCGGGTCCTGCGCTCGGGTATAAATCATTTGGCCGGCACGGCAGTTCGCTGAAACGTGTTGCCTTGCCCCACCATTGGCCGAGAACGTGGTGTGGTGTGGTGTCGCCGAACGGGGCCTTTTCAGGGGAGAGGGGGGCGGAAGGGTGCCGGCCGGCCGGCCAGGACTGCGGCATTCTAGCAGGCGTCCGGGGACCAGCCCTAAGTAGGGGCCGTCCGAAATATTTGGCCTTCATATTTTATATATTTGTTAAACACAATGAAATGAAATGCTTAGCATGTGACAAACTTTGCACTTAAATTAAGCAGAAAAGAATACAAGTGTCTCTGATGTTTAATGTCTGTAGGTGCACTACATATTCGAGAGATCGCAAGCAATTCATGTTACTTCAGTTTAATAAACGAGTTGTATGTCTGCGTTTTCATCCAAATGCCTAGCAGACATTTCCTTTATCCTTCACCGCCCAGGCGGAGTGGAGGAGAAGAGGGTGAGGTGGCGAGTTGCCGGGCTGTCTCCGCCGGCGCAACATATTTCATGTTCGATCTTATTGCCTGGCCGGCTGCAGGACAGCTTATTGCACGCGGCCAGAGTGAGACATCTGTAGTATGAGAAATTCGTACGGCCGGTGCGCGAAAGGCCAGCAGGGGCCGTGTGCGCGGGCGGCTTGGCGATCGCTTTCTCATTACGTACCAATTGTCTGTCTGTGTGTGTGTGTGTGTGTGTGTGTGTGCGTGTGTGTAGGAGGAGGTTGTGGTTCTCCCAGTGCGCGCCCGGGTCATACAGGTTATGTTTGCACCGGAAATCCCTTTTGCCGGTCAGTGTGCCCCCTCTGTCCTCTCGTCGCGGAGATGATGCGATAGCAGCGCCGGGGGGACAAAGCAGCCGGCGAATTCACTTTATTCGACAACAACGGCTATGTCGATCGCAAACATCTCGCTCCC
>NW_026267287.1:522694-525382 GCF_000697945.3 Frankliniella occidentalis | reverse complement strand
AACGTGACACGATTAACATTGAAACGAATGTGACGTCACATTCGTTGAAAAACAGTGTAGGCGAACCTAACGGAACTCGACAATGCAAAAACAGAGAAAAGAGGCCGTTTTTTAAAAGGTCCCCTCCATGTGCCTGCGGCCGCTGGCGTCTTTCGCTAAAAGTCTTCTCATTGTGAGGCTGAGAAGCCAAACCGGAACAATGATGGGCAGGATAAACACCCCCGCGTCTTCCCGCTAACGCTTCGTTCCGCACCTCGCCGATTTTATTTTTTTCTCTGCTCGATGTCACAAAAGCCGCATTCTGGCCTTGGCTAACCTCGCCTTTTACGTATTCTGCATATCTGCGTAAATCGATGGGGACAGGACGATGACACTCGACTTTCTTTCGGTATATAGGAGGCAATAATAACGCTTGCGAAACCATAACACTTTGTACTCAACAAAACTCGAGTATGGAGTATGCTTCAGTTATCTATCGCCAGGCATAGACTTTGTACATCACTATGCTTCAATGCCGTGAGTTCTTTTTAATTTACATAGTACCACACACACAGAGTTTTAATTGTTTGGGTGCGCCCTCCTCTCTGGACTGTTTTGGGCGTCTAGCCTCCTCCGACATGGCCTCCTACCTTATCGTACCTGGTTCTTTTCGTTTCCGATATCCCCCCCCCCCCCTCTCTCTCGCTCTGTCTCTCTCTCGCTCTCTCCCTCCCGTCCATAGGGCGGAGCGGAGGAGACGGTCCGTGTTTCTGTCAGGGCGTCTGGCCGTCTCTTGTCCGCGGGCCCGAGGATTTATGTGGGCGCCGCGTACACAGCCGTGGTGTAAAGCCAAACATAAAGGCTGCGTGTAAACATACGCGCGCCTATATACACGCTTATGCGTATACCGAGTTTGGCGTAAAGAGGTAAAAATAAAGCAACGAGGTGCTGTTCTAGGCTACAGCTTTGGTTTGCAGCGGATGCACTAAATAGCCACGCGATGTCATTTTGGTGTGACATCATGCCCGACGTCAAAATTTTTTTACTTCTGAATTCCTTTTTTTTAAGGTTGGTTTTGGCTTTGGCAAATTCTCATCATATTTTAAACCAAAGTCGTTAACATGACACACCATACCCCGAGCCATAACCACTTGACAATATTTGAGAGTTTGTCCTTATTCTGCTGCTGCTGCTACTGCTGCTTGTGCAGCAGTGAAGTCATGTACTGAGACCGACAGATGGCGACCGGTGGCAAATAGAACGATTCTAGCGCGTGGTCAGCGGATTCGGCGCCGCCGCTGCTACATCTTTCGCTGCCTCCGCCGCTTTGGCTCGCCGATCCCTTTTCCGGGCGTCTCCGGTGAAAATTGCACACATTTCATTCTCGGCCGCCCGGAGTCATATTTTATTCCGCGCCAATTCATCGCCGGAGCCGCGCGCTGCGGGAGCTTTTTGCTCGTCTGTATCAGGGGGGTTCCCTTGCCTCTCTCTTTCTCTCTCTCTCTCTCTCTCTCTCCCTCCCTTTCTCCCTCTCTCCCTCTCTCCCTCTCCCTCTCTTCCTCTCTGCGCGAGCGCGGCGGGCTGCCTACCAATCTACCGGAGCGCCCCTTCCACTGCTGCGACAAAGCGGGTGCCATGTAGTCAGCCTGCAGCGATTTATTGCAACTTCTTTGCTGAGGCTGCTGGTCGCGAAAAGCGCCTCCCGCGCGATGCGTCCGCAAGAAATGTCCCTACTTTTGTTATTCAACACCAAAATTAATATTTAGAATCAATTTTGCTCAATTTTATTATTAAATAAAAGTTGTTCTATAATTGCTGCTTGTGCAAGTAGCGTCAAAATGCAAAGGATTAGGGTTATTAGAGAGCAAACAAAGGAGCGTTTACCATTCTTTTCTGGTCCCGTTCAATTTCCTGGTCTAAGAGGATGTTCTGGTCCAGCCGGTCGGGACTTCTAATGTCGAGATACAACACGTCGTGTTGAACTCGACCAAACTCACGGCGAGGGGAAAGGTGGGTAGTAGGTGAGTTAGGTTGAACGTAAAGTTGAGAATTCCTGCAACACATGATGTAGTTACTGCTGAAAGTTTCAACCATGCATACGTACTCGTCACCGAAGTGTAGCCGCAGACAACTTTGCGCGCGACAAGTCCAATGTGGAGAGCCGGGCGGCACGAGGCCTTTGCCTCATCAGCGACTCCTATTGAAAAAGGATTCGTCCTAATCCTGGACGAAGGACGTCCTGTTCCCGGTGAGGGAGGAGGAGAAGAAGAAGCGGGAGGGGGCACGAATTGACCTCACCGGCTGACTGGGGTCGGGTCGCTCAGACTGGCGCGCGGCGTGGCGCGGCGTTCTCTACACGGATCCATTAATCTCCGTCAAACGGAGTTTCAACCAATTTTTCTTTCGCCGGCAGACGGGCCCCGGCCGTGGCGAGCCGCGCGCTGCAGCGGGCTGGTTGGTGGGGTCGGCCGGGCCGGGCCGGGCGAACAGAAATAGAGGAGGAGCCAAGTGACAGTCCGCATGGAGGCGGCCCGGCTCTAGAGCCCGCCGGCTCGAAGGGCGACGACGATGCGCCGCACACGGCGACACGGAAACGCCATTTGAAGGTTAATTCATGACCCATTGATGCATGTTAGCGTGTGCTCAACTTATATCCAACAAAAACAATAACTTTAATGAACACAATTTTAACAAACTTCCAACTTCCTT
>NW_026267287.1:515578-520175 GCF_000697945.3 Frankliniella occidentalis | reverse complement strand
CCACCCTCCCCCGCCCCCCAGACGGCCTCTTCCCAGGCCCTAAATCAATGGTGGTGGGCAGGCGCAGTAAATAGCACGCTGTGTGCGCCGCTCTCGCTCGCGCCCCGGCCCGGCTGGGCGTGCGAGAGAGACGGCAGATGTAGTAGTGCATGCCCCTGCAGCCTCCCGAGCTACTTCGCCCCTCGGCCTCCAGGGTGCAGCACTGGGCAGCGCCGCCGACTGCTCGGCTTGTCTCCGCGACCTGGTGATCAGCTGACGAGGACGTAGTGGAGACACCGCTGACACGCAGTAGTTCGCCCCTGACAACTGGGCGGTGGTCGGTCAACGTGATGGAGGAAACCTCGAAATCTTCCTCAAATCTGAACGGTTAATCGGTCCTGCCCAGAGCACCCGCGTTTTCTGGCAGACGCTCCCCCCGCCTCGCACGACATCGGGGTCTTTTGAACGCGCCTGTAGGAGCCCATTCCTCGCATGCTACTCTGCTCTCTTGCCCTTGCAGGAATTTGGGCGCCCGCTGGGGGCCGCTGGGGGCCGTGGCGTGCTCGGGGGCTCATGGGCGGCGACCGGCAGGGGTCCAGCGGGGCCCACTCGTAAATTAGACGCAACGACAAACGAATAACAAGATGAGAGTGTGTATCGCCCGCATTTTCATTTTCGTTCTGTATTGTGGTGTGTTTGTAAATGTTCAGGGGTGCGAAAGAAGTCATCTTAATTATTTTTTTAAATGTTTAAGAAAGGGTGTTTTAATAATGATTAAATTCGTCCAAAAAATTAAACACAAATAAATAGGAAAACGTGATTGGAATATCGGTACCCAACAATTGTCGTCTTGTGTTTCCATTTAGTACCGGGGGTATTTTACTGTTGGGTGCGAAACCGGTGGAACACTACGTCTTTGACCAGAACGGGTCTGACGTTGGTGGGGAGGATGGCCCAGCCCAGGGATGACGGCGAGGAGGCTGACGACGGCGACGGCGATAGGAGGGCGACGGGGCGGCCGAAGGACCCGGAGGGAGCGCGAGGGAGCGAGGGCCGGCGGGGGGCGTGCGCGCGCGCCAGAGCGAGAGCGAGCGAGATGGGGTGCGGCGCGCGGATGGCGGCCATGATTGATTGCGGTCACGTGGCCCGGCTCGACCAATGAGGAACGACCGCCAGCCGGCAGCCCCGCGCTCAGCTCCGCTCGGCTCAGCGGGGCCGGCAGGATGCAGAGTTATTGAACGAGCAAGAAAAGAAGGACGGCCTGTGGGTGGCGGACACCACCCCCTCCCCCGCCGCCGCCCGGGCCCGGCGGTGTTCGGCTCGGTGTTCGGCTCCGCTTCGGGCGCGCCCGGCCCGGCCCGGCGGCGGCCGGTCGGCTGTGTGGCGGGGCGCTGCCACCGGCCGCTCTGTGCCATGTGCGTCTCCTCGGCCTGCTCCTGCTGGGGTGGACTCTGATCTATCGCCTGGACCCGCCTGGACTGCGACGCTGCGTTTCGTGCCTCTTGGTCTTCACCAAAGAGGGCGAGGGAATGCCGGTGATAGTTGCGGACGGGTGCGATGTGCACCAACTACAGCGCTGATGCTGACGCAATGATGACGCTTATTCTAACTCCGGCTCACTGGCAATGACCCGTTCCTGAAGTCGTCCTCGTACGTCTGAACCAAGCAGCCTGAACCCTGCGGCTACCGACACTCGCTCCACGCCTAGCCCGGATCCCGGACGGTAGCCAGCCAGCCGTGCAGGTGTTGGCGGCCGGTCAGTCCGACAGACGGACAGACGGACGGGCAGGCAGCTGGCTGTGACGGCGCGCGCCTCCGGCCCTTTCCGACCGCAGTTCTTTCTTCTTTCAGCACCAGTATTACGCGGCGGCAACTATCCGTCTCGCTCTTCCCTCTCGACCTGAGTGTGCGACAATTTATACGAGCAGGTTTATCTGCAAATTTTGATGTGGCGCCAAAGCGGTTGTTTCCGCAGACGCCCGCGCGCCATCAGGGTCGAGCTGTGCGGAAGGCAGGGCAGGAGCAGGGAGCAGGGCGAAGCAGCAGGGGTTGAGAGGGCACTCACACTTCTCTCTCCCACTGCGGCCACAAAATGCATTTTCTTGGTCCTCGCCTGCACCGAGTTGTGTGTGTGTGTAAGAGAGAGAGAGAAAGAGAGAAAGAGAAAGAGAGAGAGAGAGAGAGAGAGAGAGAGAGGCCCTTAATTAAACCGCAGGGACTCGGACGCACGCCCCTCTCCGCCTCTCAGGGAGTTGGTCTGACAGCGGAGAGCACCTCCCCCCTCCCTCCCTCTGCTTCCTCTCCCTCACAGCCAGAGGCACAGCAGCAGCCCCTCCTTCCCTTAGCGGGCCGTACAGCCCTATAGCAGCGCTCGTTTCTTTGATGGCGTAACCAGCGCCACCTCATAATGGGCGTTTCAGATGTTGGCAGCCCCTGCTGCACCCCAAGCCGTCGCTCTCGACGAGCCGACGAGCCGACACCATACAGGGGAGTCGCCTGCTTGGTATTTTTCGCGGAAATTAAGGATTCATTTAATTTGATATTGTTGCTGCTCCTCATTTTCGCGCTAGGTTTGTAACGCGCATTTGGCCCACTCAGGGACTTAGCAAGTCAGGATTGGGGAAAGGGAGATGGGGGGGGGGGGGGTGATTTAGAGGTCCAGCCAGCCGCCGGGGCCTTGGTTGAGCCACGCATCCTACCCCCGTGTAGGATTTACGCAGTTTTGTTTGAGCCGAGCCCCGGCGGTAAGGCAAGGAGGATGTCGGACCTCGCCAAAGCCCTAACCCACGTCCACTAATCCAGGGCGGTGTTGGTAGCCCTGTGTTGTCTTGCCAACCTCTCCTCCTCGTGGTCCGGCCACAAGTCATGGCCTCACTCGCGCAAGTTGGCCGACCGCACGCCAGTAAAGCAAACTTGGGCCGTTGTGCGGCGCGGCGCTGGCGGTGCTGACATGCTTCGTGCTCGAAAGCGCGCGGGAGTAGATGCCACTGGTGAAAAGTTAAAAAGGAGTAAGTCCACGGACTTGAACTGGAGCTTACGCCCTTTTAAATTTTCACCAGTGATTTGCGATTTCTTCTCGGTGCGGTAGAGGGCCCTGCAGGATGTACGATACAGAGAGAGAGAGAGAGAGAGAGTGAGAGAGAGAGGAGGGGAGGGGAGGGGAGAGAGGGAAAAACAACGTTCTCCGGTGGCACGGTGTGAACGCGTTGCTCGGAGGCCAGGCTAGGGGTTATCCGGTGAAAATGATGAAGTCATTACGGTGATAAACGGAAGCTCATAACCTCACCTGACACGTGATGCTTCGTAAGTAGAGACCTCGTGTGTGTGTGTGAGTGTGTGCGAGAGAGAGGGGGAGAGGGGGGGGGGGGCGAGATCGCGTGTGTATGTGTGAGCGTGAGAGACACCGCGCTAGAGGTAGGCACCCCCCGTATTATGCGACACACGCGTGCAAATTGGTCAGGATGCCATGATTTAGGGGCCTCCGGAGCCGGACCCCGCTCTGCCCTCGCACCCCGCCTGCATGGTCCCCGCCCACACCTCACATCCTCTCTCTCTCTCTCTCTCTCTCTCTCTCTCTCTCTCTCTCTCTCTCTCTCTCTGCTGGAAGCCCCAATTAGCGACAAACGACGCGATAAACACACGAGTCGAAGCAGGGGGCTCGCCTTGCTTGCCGCTTTGCTTTAGCCGCGCGTTATAAAGAAAGGAGAAAGTCGTCGCAAAGTAAGATGGATTCGTCGGCAGGGCGTTAAGGCTTCTGCACGGGGGCCTCAGGGGGAGGAGGAGAAAGGACGAAAAGTAGTTGGTTCATAGGCTTAGCCCTAGCAGGACGCAGATGTAAATGTAAATGCGGTGTCCGGGGGGCGGCGCCGGCCCAGCCCCCGGGGGCGGCGGCGGCTCGCGGGCGTGATGAAGGACCCTGGAGGCGGGGGGCGGCGCGGGGGCGGGCGGCGGCGGGCGCACAGCAATTCGCGGGGAGCCGCGAAGCTTTAAGTTGTAATGCCATACCGCTGCCACCGCTGCTGGCGTCCAGCGGGCGCGGCAACACGACAAACTGCTTGCTGCTGCCCCTGGGCCAAGGAAGCCAGGGAGATGAAGCGGAAGGAATCAAGGGGAGGCTGTGCGGAGCAGTGCGGAGCAGCAGCCGCCCAGGCAAGATGGATGCGCGACCGCGGGCGCCTAGATTAGTGGCGGGCCGAGGCGGGCGCAAGGCAGACCAGAAATTTACATTTGCTTGTTTGTTATAGCACCATTAAAAAGTATACCCTAATTGTCCGTGTTGTTGTTTACTTGTGCTTCTCTCGTGAATAAGGTGAGCCTGTGGTGCAGTTCGATGCACATGAGAGACCGTCCCATGGACGCGCGGTGTATACTATGTAACTTGGGGGGCGTGCTCGTGCGTGTGCTGTGGCGCGGCGTGGCGCCGAGAGAAATATTATTAAAGTCCGCCCTAAATTAGACACGGTTGCGTGGCGTGCGCGCGCGCAAGTTTTTTGTCGCGATATTTATTAAGTGTGAACATGACGGGTGGCGCTCCTCCTCTTCAGAGTGAGCAGGGCGCCGCGGCGTTGCAGCGGTGTTGCCATCTTTGTAAAGTGTAGCAGGAGAGACAGAGGGGCGG
>NW_026267287.1:510830-513473 GCF_000697945.3 Frankliniella occidentalis | reverse complement strand
AAATTACACTTTAGAACAATAAAAGAACGACGTATATGTTCTGCAGGAGCTTCGTTTTACCTATGATCGTGCCTTGTTGGTTTGCGTACGGTCCCTGCGGGTCCCGCAGTCGCCGGGGCGGCCCGCCACAGCGTTCGACGCGGCCATCCGTCATGGCGTCGACACGAGAGCGTCGCCGGCGACGCCCAACAACCATTACTTCCTATTTTTATGCGTTGTTTTGGTTCCGCTTGGGGCGGCGCCGACGCCGCCGACGGCCGCGCTGCTGGATCCGACCGACCCCCATCACATCGTCTATATATTTAAGAGGAGACTTTGCACTTAAGTTAATCCAGGATGCGCCTTGTATTAGTAGAGGCCGCGGGCCAAAAAACAAGATGCCTCTCCCCCCCTCGCCCTGTATTCCTTTCGCCTCCCGCAGATAGACGAGGCGTCAAGATTTTTCCAGGGGGAGGGGGGAATTTTTCAAGCAGCAGCAGGAACTGCGCGCAAAGTGCGCTGCTCTCCTCTGTTTTATCGCCCGTGCTAAACGGTTGAACGATTTGGGAGAGAGACGCGCCGCGGCAGGGGCCGCTCTGTCCGCCCTGACAATGCAATAACTTATGCAAGAATAACTCGGGGAGGACGGGAGTAGAAGATGCCGACGCTTCACGAGCGAGAGCACGGCGAAGAAAGGGAGAGGCAGAGTGGAAGAGAGAGAGAGAGGGAGGGGGAGTCGTGGTCCTAAACTCACTCTAACCCGGGCTGGGACGATGATAATAAAAATTAAGCAAATTAGTCATTATCGGCGGCCCGCCTGCTTGAATCACTGCACGTGGCCCGCGGGGGCGTGGCGGGGCGGAGCTCACCGCAGAAACGGCGTCGGGTAGGTCAGCGTCAGACTCGGGGACAGTTTATGAGCTAACGACGCGCCCGGGACAGTTATTGTCCATTCAGACCGTCTCACTCACACCCTGGTGCTCGCCGCCGTCTCGCTCTGTCTCTCTCGCACTAGCTCCCTTCGCCGCCCGCGCAGCCGTCTCTCCATCCCTCTCGCACTCGCTGCGGCTCTGCCCCCCCCCCCCCCCCGGTGGGCGGGCGACGGCGGCGCTCTTATTTCGTTTTGATGAGCTCTTTGACACGCCCTTTTCCTTCCGCCGCCGGTATTTTGTCGCGAGGCGAGGAACGACTTTGTAATCATCTCGTTTCTCTCGCGGGCCGAAGAGAGAGAGAGAGCGAGCTAGTGCGAGTGAAGAAAGATATCGGGAGCCATATGTTCTATTTAAAGCGTCCCGCCGCCATAACGATGAAAAATTCGATCGCCGTTTTGGGGGGCAGTTGCGGTGCGGTGCTCAATCCCGTACTGATCAGCTGTGCCGGGGCACGTCGGCGACGCACTACTTCGTGCCGGCCGAAGCGGGCCAGATGGGAAACGTGCAAGGGGCCCCTCCTGTCTCTCTAATATAGCCATAAAATTACCGCGCCCGGCACGTGGAACTCACGTGGAATACGCTTACCGCCGCCGCGCCGCCTGGCGGCCGGAGCGGGAGTCAATCATAGACGGGGCGGCAACAGCGCTGTTCCTCTCTCTCTCTCTGTCTCTCTCTCTCTCTCTCTCTGACACACACTCACACACACCTCAAGTGCAATGGGTCGCCGCCAAGCCATCTCCGGTCGTCGCCTGTTTGTTAGTCAGAGAACAAGAAGGACTGAAATGAAATCGAAACTTGCTGCTTCCTCGTTTTATTCCGTTCCGCTGCTGGGTCGGCAGCACACCGGCAGTGTTTATGGCCTACCCGGTCTCGTAAAGTCAGACAGTAGGTCAGATCAATCAATTAATTTGCCCTGAAGAATTTCGATTTCGCCGTCGTTGAATAAAAAAAATATCGTGCGTCTCTGGCAGAATAAAACAGTTGCTTCGCAAAATGGTTTCCGATGACTCAGTAATGTTATCATGTCCATGCAGCAGCAGGTCCACGAAATCGATTGTGTAATTGTTGTCGTTACTCGGGACACCTCTGTAAAATACCTGAGGTCCATCCTGAGCCCTCGGCAGGGAAGACTCTGATTCCCTTCTTACGTTTCCCCTCCTCGTCTTCTACACACTTGTTCTTCTTATTTTTCCCGCTCTGTTTCAAAAAATTGTTGCCCTTTTCGTTTTGTTTTTCAAAAAAAAGAAACCTCGGCAGGCTGGCCGGCCCAGGCAGCTGCGGAGGCTCCTCAGCTGTTCGGGGGCCGTCCATTAGCCACGTTAGCCCGGTTTACAGGGAGCACATTTACACTCCGTGTGGCGCCGTTTGCAAGTTTACCGGCAGACGAGTTTCCTTTACTGTTATTTTTCAATCTTTCTGGTGATACCATATGAGCCTAACAGTGTTGTTTTGTTTTGTTCCAGGTAAGCTGATAGCATAATATATGAAAAACTTCAGCGTGATGAGGCGTGCGGGACGCCATGCGGTGAGTGGTTTCACCGCCTTCCTTTTTTTTTTAAACGCTCCATGGTGCCCTTTGATGCGTTTGTAACCCGTGCGCGAGGCCCCCGGAGCGCCAGCAGTAGTCCCCCCCCCCCGCCATGTAGTCAGCCTGCAGCGATTTATTGCAACTTCTTTGCTGAGGCTGCTGGTCGCGAAAAGCGCCTCCCGCGCGATGCGTCCGCAAGAAATG
>NW_026267287.1:501695-506090 GCF_000697945.3 Frankliniella occidentalis | reverse complement strand
TTTGGGTGTTAGTGGACGTGTATGCAAAGTCTTGTGTGATCCCCTTGGGTTTGAGAGGGGGTGGGGGAGGTTTGGCGGCGTGGAGGCCCCTGTGGCCGAGGCGTGGAACTTGGACGGCGGGGCGTAGCGTGGTTGCAAGCCACGGGGGACCCGAAAAGTTTATGGTCGGTGAGTGAGTGTGTGAGTGTCTCTAATGAAAGTATATTAGAAGGTTAGGCTAAGAAGGAGAACCTTGCACTGCTGGGGCCACGCGGCCCCGGGGCAGTGCACCCCAGTGTCTCTACACCCCGCGGAGGGCGCGCAGTCCCTGAGAGGGGTAGTCTCCCTTAGCGGCGATACCCCTTGTGAAAGCGATACCTTGTAGGGAGGTTTTCGCGAAACATCAGCATTGCTTTGGTGTCGATTGGACCGTTCTTGGACGCCAAACCAAGCAGTTAATTGTTTTGTTATACAACAAACGTGACAGTAAATTTTGTTATCACCTAGCAGTAAAAAATTGCGGTGTCCAATCCATTCAGCATCCAGTGATGTGTGTCTCCCGTCACTATCAGTCTTGTCTCGTTAACACGTCTCCTGGTCGCCCCGAGGGTGTGCGACAGAGACGGCCGTCGCGTGTGCTCCTGCCAATGAGTGCGACAGAGAGAGATGTATGTCGCTCAGGCAGGACGCTATGGCGCGGCGCGCTCTAACGAGCCAGGCGGACGAGTTTTCGGGCGCCGGCTCAGCGACACCTGTTTTGCCAATTTAGCCTTTCCCGCGAACTTGCTGACGGAACATTTCGGATGTCGTTCGAAATATGTCTGCAAAACGCGACATTCCGCAAGAACTGTGAAAATGCCGTCCTTACACGCTAAATGACCATGGCCATTTTTTGTAGCTACTGACGGACGATTTTAAACTTAAAGAATTTTCGAAAAAGTTTAGTTTTGACCCAATTACTACTTAACCACGTCCCTTAATAGCATGTTTTTCAGGCGTAAGACAGATTTTTTTAAATTGAAAATATTCTTTGAATTAAAAATATTTTTGTTGTTATATTCTGGAGGTGGGAAACAGATGCGACTCCCTCTCTGTGTGTGTGTGTGTGTGTGTACAGACGTGCCATGCACCGCAGGGACACTTAACGTGACAAGCGATTGCGTGAACGGAATCACAACGCGCGATCAGAGGGCACGCGGTGCGTGAGTGTGTGTGTGTGTGTGTGTGTGTGTGAGAGAGAGAGAGAGAGAGAGAGAGAGAGAGAGAGAGAGAGAGAGAGAGAGAGAGGACGGGGGTTCTCTATCGCATCGGTAGCCGGTCGGATTGGTCGCACTGGGTCGAGTCCAGTCGCGATAGCCTAATCTCGTGCGCTGCGTTTCGTGTGAAGTCCTGCAGCGGCTAAAAGCCACGACACGGGCGAGGGAGCGAGACTGCGTTTCCAGAAGGCCGTGACTCGTTACGTCCATTTACACGCGTTTAGACTCGTGCGGCGTTAATAGTCGGTTGATGGTATCTTTGGCGTTACGCAAGCAGGCGACCGCCTGGCTGTCTCAAGGAGGCTTTACTACACTGTCGATGATCTCAAAAACAGTCCTGTTTCTCTGAATGCATAACTGTGTGCATGAGGATGGTGTCACATGGACTTCTTGTGCTGTGTGTGCTGGGCTGGCGTAGCATTTGTTGGCTTTAGCTGTCGCAGGCGGTGGGGGTGGCATGGCGACCGGCCCGTGCAGCTGGACCCAGGTGGTGTCGCCGAAAGGTTAGGGTAACATTTGAAAAGGCTGCGCGGGCCCCCACCCCCCTCCCTCCCCGCCGCGATGTTGTTGTTGTTGCTCCGGGCGCACATCTCTCATTAGAGCGCCTGATGCCTTTTATTGCTCTGAGAGTCCCTAGGATTATCACGATGGCCACCATACGTTACGTTTGAACTGTTTGTAGATTTGAGCCACGTTCTTAGACGATTTAACTCGTCGTCGAAGTCAGGACCCTCTCTACGCTCGGGAAGGTAAAGAAGCGCCGTGTCGTCGGCTGAGCCGTGGGGGATTAGCTGGATGGCGCGTGTATACACGGTGTCTTTGGTCGAATGGGGCCGTTTAGTTTTTCCGCCAGACCGCTCGTAGAGTTTATCCGTCAACCCCGGGCGGGATGTCGTCGCTGGGCTGGAGGGGCGTTTTGGTGGTGTGGTGAGGCTGAGGAGCGCGGGGCGACGCTCTCCCCCTCTACCGGCGGCCGCGCGAAGCCCGCAGCTTCGGGCGCTGGCCGCTGGGTGGCGCCGGCTGCCGCCCGGCCCATGGGCCCGCCGCCCCAACCCTACCGGCCGCGCGCCGCCCGCTCAGTCGGGTGCTGGCGGCGGTCGCTGACGCTGCTGCCCTCTCGCGGCCCGTCCCGGAACCCTTCGGCGGCGATATTCCCCACGCGGCGGCGATACTCCCGGCTCGCGCGCGACAGCCGGAGCCGAGCGGCGCGGAGCGGACGGCGGCGGCGCCCGTCGGAGGCTTTCCCGCCCTAACCCGCTCTCAGTCCGGTGCGCGGTGCGAGGCGAGCCGTGCGGTCGGGATGACGGGCCGAGGGCGCAGCAGACACGTGTGCGCAGGACTCGCGGTGGACAGCGAGTCGTGAAGTGTTTGACGCGACGGAGCAAAGTGTTTGTGGCGGACGCGACGCAGCCAGTCGTGGGGTGTCGTGACGGACACGACACGGTGCAAGTTGTGAAGCAGTGTTGTGACTTTTTGTGTGGTTGGGACTTTGAGTCAGTGCGGTCTGGCGGATTGCTGTGCGACCGCGGGACAAGTGCGTGGACTTCCCTCCCTCAGTGTTGTGAAAAGAGATAGAATTTTTCCCTGTTCGGATTATTCCACGTATCGAACAGCATTCGATCAAGTGACTGTGTTTTTGACGACCGGGTCTCGTCCACCAAAGTGGTGAGTGTTAGTGTACTAGACTTATTTTGCTGGTGCTCTTATTGTTGCCTGAAGACGTTCAGAAGTAGATGACTGAGAAACTGTCGGCCTTTCTTGATGTCATTTCAGTGCATGACTGAAAAACTTTCGGTCTTTGTTGATGTCATTTCAGTGCATTGGAGAAAACAGCGTCCCTCAAAAGCCCCTTCCCCATATTCGCACGCGATAGCAAGTCATTCTGTCCTTGGTGACAACTTAAAATTTTAAAAGTAAATCAGTGCCCTTGGCTCGAAAAAGGCAATTCGATTTAATAAAGACTGACTAGCAAAATGCATTGAATTTAATTTTATGCAACCCCCTTTTCTTGAACTTGGAGACGGTGAATCTTTTCTTTTCGCCAGCGCACCCCTCGCTGTTTTCAGATTCCTCCCGTCATTTTCCTCCTTACCTCCCGCGGTGCGTGGTCCGATTAAGGCCGTAATTGACGTTGCCGCCGCCCCCTTTTTTTACCGACAAGTTGTTAACGCGCATTCTAACGCCGCACATACCGCCTTTATACTCACCGACGCCGGCCGCGACAGTCTGTTTGTTATTTCCTTTTTTTTCCTCGCAGCTCATTTCTAAAATATGTGCTGCTCAGGAATGCCTTTTTAGATAACTTATAAAAAGGCAATGGAATATGCCGTCTTCTTACGCGTGGGTGCAGTCGTGCGAGGGACCCATATCTCGCCAATTGTAAAGCTCAATAAAAACCCAGATACAAAACCTACCATTAAATTCAAAATAAATTTTTATATCATGGTAAAAGTGCACATTCTTTCATCAGTTTTACTTTTTTACCTATTTGCCTGTTGTGGTTTTGCTCTGCTGAAATTTGTTGTTGTCGAATGGTTTTCTGGCCCGTCACGAGCTGCCGCAGCATTGTCATGAGTCATTGCCTCAACAGACCACCAGACCACCCTAGGGGTTGATCGTAGATACCCCTTGCTTCCCCCCTTGTTGAGCGCGGGGTATCTTCCTAGCCCCAGCATCCAAGGCTGGCTCTCTGTGGTCCAGAGTATCGACGGCGCCAAATTTGGCGATATATCAGCGAGGATTTAACCACCGGACTGGGGACAGCAGACTGGCTGGGCTGACTCTATTCGAGTGATACTATTATCTCCAGAGTGACCGCTGGTCGCGCTCGGGCGTCGCGCTGGTGCCGGTGCGCAAGGCCTCTCTCCGGGTCTTCTCTTCCTCCGGGCCGGTCTGACTGCCAGCCCTGGCTGCCGGCACGTCCAGCGTCATTCACGGCCCCACATGCAACCAACCATTAGCTTATAAATCACCCCATCCGTATGAGTGATTTACGGCCGAGAGAGAGAGAGAAGGGAGTGAGGGGGGGGGGGCTAAGGTTCTCGGTCGGCGTGGAGGTGCTGCCTTCTTTGCGCGAGAGTGAGAAGGATGAGAAATTAAAAAATAAGTCTGGATGCGTTCGTTGTTTGGGTGTGAGGGACGCAGAGAGAGAGAGAGAGAG
>NW_026267287.1:487829-501645 GCF_000697945.3 Frankliniella occidentalis | reverse complement strand
GGGCTGACGGACCTGTCCCTGTGCTTTTGTATCACCACTATGTATCCCGTGTGGCTAATACACCCCCGTAGTAATTATTTTGTAATCGGTCTGGCCTCGCTTTGTGTGGTCGGGAGAGACGTTATCGACCTGCTCCGGTGGCGGCGGTTCTAACCGTGAGGCTTCCGGAATCCGTCTGCCCCTATTGCCCCGCTACTCCACGTTGCGTAGGCGGACGCACGTTTTTAAAAATTGTAAACGTGGACCATTTAATTGGCGGCGAATATCGATCGGCGCATGAGCAGCATGTGTGTGTCGCACACACCTGTTAAGTGTGACGACGGTAACAGGTCACCCGGGCGCCGTTTAGCGCGTTTTGTTTATCGTGATTTACATCTGACAATGTGGCCATAAACACACACGCCAGTTTATTTATGAGCCGGTAGCGGCGTCCCGGGATTACCTGTCATTAGCGGGACGCTCATTGACATTATTCATTGTTTAACCTGCTCTGTCGCTTCCATTGAAATTGGCCACAAACACTCACTTAAAAGTCCTAAAGCCTTGTAGATTTTAGTAAAACCGTAGGGCCTCTCTCTCTCTCTCTCTCTCTCTCTCTCTCTCTCTCGCCCCACTAATTTAATGGACGACAGTTAATCTCTGTCCGATTTTGATGCCACGCCACGCCATACCTCTTCATCACAAGGTGCACGATGCCGGCGTTCGAGCAGAGGGCTCGATTTGAAGGAGTCCGATCCTTGGTCTGCTGTCCGTGGGCGTGAGTCGAGGAATCGTTCGGAGTCGGGGTGGCTCAGATTGTAGAAGTCACGGAATTCTCAAACCGACTCAAACCCAGATAATTAGCAAAAAGAATTTAAAAAATGCTCCCGCACGGTATCGATAGTTGAGATGTCATTCAGGAGACTTGAACGCAGGGCGAACGTCGTGATCGCTCGGAAGTCGTCACATAGTCTTTGCCGGTAGTATTCCACTCGTTGTGAATGGTGGGACTTGCACCTCTCCAGCAGCCGCTCTCCAGCATCCCCGGCAGCGGCAGCAGCCCCACCTGCAGAGACGCTTTGCTTTAATGTGTCCACAACTTTGAAATCCTGTTGTTCTCTTCTTTTGCACGGGCATTGTCTTGTCACTTAGGCCCCTGGAGGGGAGGCAGGGAGTCGGACGGCTGGGACCCGCGCACGCACCTTGCACGCACAGGTATACACCTAAAAATGTTTATATTTTTATCTGTTTTTTTTTTCGGGTGGCAGTTTTGTGTATATTTCTCTTTTCGTTTTGTTATATATTATCCTTGACTTTGGGTTGACTCCCACTGTTTTAGTCCCACGAGAATGGAAGTATCTGCTCCCTGCAATGTCGATAGATATACCATATATACAGATGGATGCTGGAACACAATCTATTTCAGCGGCGGCGCCTCTCGGGTGGTCCTGCTAGCACCCGGGGCTCACGCACGCGAAAACTGTTTAAATACAATAGCGCGGCGTTGTCATGGAGACCGGTAGCAGTAGCCGCCGCGCCGCCGCGCTGACGCGCGTGTGCGTGTGTGCGTGCGTGTGTGAAACGTTTAACGCACTACAAAGGGGGATTTGCATCGGAGCCTGCTGTCAACGCGTATCTCGGGCCCGTCTGCGCTGACTGTGGAGTCTAGCCCAGCTTCAGCCAACCTGCCCACCGACCTCAATATCCTGGAGATTTTTTTTTTCGACATTTATTTGAACAGAGCGTCCTATTTTCGTTTCGTTGTATTTATATTTATGTCTATAAATGGAAGTGTATTTGCCCTGATTCGAGTGCAGTGGTTGGCACCCCTGGTCAGATCGGTAGCGATGTAATTGGCTGAGCCGTGTGTGTGAGTGCGCGGTGTTGGTACCGCCGTTTTCACACCGCCTTGCTCGGCTCCTCGCCACGGGGATTCACACGAGCGGGGCGATAAATCCTCCATCCTCTTCCCACCGCCCTCTCTGATTGTCTCTAAACTGTCTCACCGCCACCGTTATATGGGGCGTTATTTCCTTATTGGTGGCGGCGGTGGGTGGAGCCGCGTGTGAGAACGTTGTGTTTTATTTTCAAACGGGGCGCCGCTAGCCCGTTACGCAATATGTGACGTGGCGACATGTTGTGACTTCCGACATAAAATGTGTTTTCCTCGGTGTTTTTAATTTCTCAGTTATCTCAAAAAATCACTAACGCGTTGGAGGGCGAAACAGATAATTTTATTCAAAAGATAAACATCAGAAACAAAATATTTTGAAACATAAACAGTTCTAGACATAATAATGATAATAATGCTATAAAGTTAACATGTACGGTGTTGGAACATAACAGGTGGCTCGATTGTCAGGGAGTGGCAAGAGAGGAGGCGATAGAGGCGGCGGCGGCGAGCCCGCACGGTGACACCCGCTGCAATCCGGTGTATATAAGAAAGCGTTCAATGACACGTCCGTTTGTGTGGGTGGCGCGGCACCTGTCGGGAGCGGTGGGCGTGGACGTGAATGAGGCAGCGGAGGAGGGCCGCTTATGAGCAGCGCAAATGAAATGTGCGGTAGTTTTTGTGCCCGTCCCGAAACGCGTGACTCCATCTCGCTGCTTTGAGGCGCGATCCAGTGCCGCACTGTGTGTCCAGCGCGCCGCTGACAGCACGCGCCGCGCCACGGGCGCTCGCTATCGCCCGATCAATCGGGTGGTGGCGGAGCGTAGCGTGGCGCGGCGCTGAGGTGCCGAGGCTTGCTAATCGTGTCAAGTGGAGCTTGGTGGCGTGGCTGGCGATGGCTGGCGATGGCACTGCGGCGATAGCGGTGTCCCGTCCCGAGGCGAGAAACGAACGTTCGTACGGTCGGAAGGAAGGAAGATATGCCAGGCTAAACGTGCATTTTATTTTCTGCCAATATAGATTTTTTTATTAAATATTTATTAAATACTCAGCCATCCCCCAACACGGCCGCTCTGATTGGCCCGTCTGGCGTTGGCCCCCCGGGGCTCGGTGGCCAATGGGAGCCTGTGGCGTGCACGCGATGCTGACAGCTGATTGATGTGAACGGACGGACCAGGCCCCGCCTATTCGGAACGCAGCAGAGCGCCTCTGGCTCCCTCTGGTCCAAACGGGGTGACGATCTCCAATGGCCCGGGCCAGCGACTATTTGGGAACCCACAAGTGTATACTTGTGTATGCAATGTTTAGTGAATACCCCTCATGTATATGAGTTATAAATACTTGAGTACCATCCTTTGTATGCGCTAGAAGATTAGTGGTGTATAGTATGTGAGATAACTAAAGGCGAATGAATATCCTTTTTCCATGCTGGGATTTTGCCTTTCTAATATCTTGACATACGCCTAATTTTGTGGGCAAAATGTTAATAAATTTTCACGATTAAAGCCCATACCCATACGTGGTTAAAACATGTAGTGAATAAAACTATGCCTTGTTTTATGCTGGGATTTGACTATTTAATATTTTGTGACGCATAACTACGTCTACGTAGTGCCGTTTGGTGCAAAAAGTGCGAGAACATAAATGTAGCGCAGCGGTGGTGGCTCGCGGCCTCAATCAGAAGGCTCTGCCCTTCCCGCTGACGCTGGCGGACGTTCCCTCGTGCGCGGCCAGTGCGCTGACGTCCGCTGGCCTGCGCCGCCCGCCCGGAGGGGAGGAAGTCGAGAAAATTAGAGGCACCTTGGTTGCGAGGAGGGGGAGGGGCGGCAGGGGTCCCGGAGCCGCGTGGGGCAAGGAACCGTACGGAACATCTGCCTAAACGGCCACATGTTCCCTGTAATATCATATCATATACAGTACACGACCACGTGCCCCGGCGCTCAGGGACAATTTGACGGGAGGGGGGTGGAGAATTAGAAAATGACAAGATAGAGACGCCGTGTCGTGGGCGCGTTCGTGCTCTTTATGTTATTCTTTTTGCCTGGTGGTGGGGGTGGGTCGCGAAGTCGCGGGGAGTATTTCTTTAGCCGCCGAGAGCTGGTACCACCGGTACTACCCGCTCCCTCAACAAAAAGGTGCAAATATAATACAGAGCAATTGACCAAGGGAGGCAAAAGTGCAAAGTTGTTTTTTGTTGTTTTTTTAGCTTTTGCGCCACGTAGATACCCCGCACGACCAGGCGTGTACCTAACACGCGCGGAGTATCGCCGAGGTGAATCTCCGTGCGCGCGTGCGCGCGGGGGGCTAATTGGTACTCATATTAGTATACTGTTTGTTCAACCCTCGCCTGCTGCTTATTGCGCCTCGTTTTAATAATGGTAATGTGCGACAAGCGGATGCGGGCGCCACGTCGAGTTTTCTTGAAGTGTATGTGTGAGGTGAGAGAATTTTTCTGCGTATTACGCTGTTAATATGTGGCTTCTACGCCGTATTCGTTTTTCGTCTGATTTTTTTTTAAATTTATTACACTCTAAAAAAAATCAGTGCAAAATTTTGTAACATTGATGGGAAGTTTTTTCAGTAACAAGATTACAAAATTTTGTAACATACGAGGTTACAAATTTTCGTAACTACGGAGTACAAGTATTTGCTTCCTGGTTACAAAATTTTGTAACATAAGTTGTTACAAATTTTCGTAACGTCGCATTACAAATATTTCTTTTCTGATTTCAAAATTTTGTAACATTTTGTGCTGTTGTGTGCAGTAGTTGCCGACACCCAAAAATTAGTAGTACTTTCTCATTGCCCTTCCGTAAGGGTCATATCAGTAAGCCAATGCCTCTTCATCAGAAGTACACAGTGAATAACCCGTTCGAGCATTGTAAAACAAATTACCTCGCTAAAAGTCGCCTTTTCCTCGGAACAATGAATGTTCCGAGGAGGGCGGAACAAACCAGTGACACTGCAAGTCACTGATACAAAAATGAAGTGGAGTGTAAAAAACGCTACAATCATATGTGGAAAACATTGCCATACCCAACCGAGGAGAGTTGGCAGGTACCCTGCGCGCGTTGATATTAAACCAATTATATCTGACGAATGGTTGACTTTTTGAACAAAAACTTTTATTTTCACTGAAGGTCATTGTCTTATACAGCATACAGCGTAAAATTAAATGTTAGTTTCGTGTCAAAATTTGAGTTTTATGCAGAGAAATGGTTATTGTTAGAGACGCTCTGACCGTTACGCCATCTAGCGGCAGTTACTAGCGACACACAACATCTTAAAATCTCTCGAGTCGAAGAGATTTGCCTTCGGTAGGCAGCAAAGGCAGCCTTTCTCTGCTCTCACACTAATTTTTACATGAGAGTGTACAAGTTTTTTTGTTTTTGTTTTTTGTTTTTGGATGGCTGCAACAGCACATTTCTGAACCATATGGTACAAAATTTTGTAATTGGGACACAAAAATTTGTAATGCGTGGATGCAAAAATTTGTAACATCCTATGTTACAAATTTTTATATCAAGTTAACGAAAAATAGTACCAGGATTAGGACAAACTGTAACAATGTTACAAATATTTGTAACAATTACAAAAACCTGCAACAGTTACAAAAATTTGCATTCGTATTGTTAAAGTTTGTACGTCGGTTACAATTTTTTGAAACAATTACAAAATTTTGTCACAAAATTACAAATTTTTGAATCTACATCCAAGGTTACAAAATTTTGTTTCAAAATTGATACTAGAACTTGTAACTTTTTTTAGAGTGTATGAATGTGAGAGTTAATCCTGATTTAGAACAGCTTATATCGGATGGTCCGACGTTCGAATGATAATTATCGTGATTACAAAAGGGCCAGGTGGTGGTGGTGGTGGTGGTGGCGTGTGGTGCTTTTTTCAATGAAAATTTTGGCATCGGGAGTCATTCATTAACCAAACCTCTCATTACCCGCGTTATCGGGAACACGATGTCGGCCGTAATTGTATGGAGGCGAGTGCTGCGGCCCCCTCGGCGGGGTGCGCGGGGGGAGGGGGAGCGCCCTGGAGTGCGAGAGTGTCGCTTCCTCTGGTAGTCTTCTTTAGGTACTAGTATTTGCTTTTGTTGATAAATTTTGGGTTCATCTTTTCGATACCTGGCTGGGTCGTCTGTTAGATGCATTTTCGTAGGCGATTGACTGATGGGCATTGCCTATATAAGTTGACATGTGCGAACGGCAGTGGGGAGAAAACTAATTTTAGGATGAGCTGGCACGGCTTCTTCATTGTTTTGTTTTTATGGCCAAGGATAACGAACACGAGAAGCCTCCTCAAGGTCGTCACCCAATCATTGCACAAAAATGTTTTGAGAGAGAGAGGGGGGGAGAGACTTCCAAGTGACGGCAGTGTCCGCTCCGCAGGTCCAGTGGCATTTGGGCTGGCTTGTTTTTGTATGTTATTGTCCTCTGCGCGCAAGATCAGTGTTTTCGAGGGCCTTCTTTTGCACTCTTCGTTTTTGATCGAGTGTTTTAGCTTTTGGATAGCTGGCTCGACAGCTGTATGGAAGAGGAATGTAGGACGCCCAAACCAGGGTGCGCGTTCACTGCTTCCTTTAATTGCTTCTGAGAACATTCAAGTACATTCAACCATCGCAGATTTGCTTTATTGTGGTAGTAATGATATTTTCTAGTAGGTCGATCGGAAAATGCCCCTTTCGGAAGTGGGTGGCGCGAGCGGCGCCTCGACCGTGGGAAGTCTCAGCAGGTGTGACGGCCGCGTCACGCTAGTGTGACGTTGTACGACAGAAACGTTATTTGTGAACTTCGTGCCGCGGCCTGCCGGGTCGAAGTCCGTCCCGGCGGGTCCCGGGGGGCGGGCCTCAGGGGGCGGGCCTCAGGGGGCGGGGCCCGTGGGGTGGCAGGGCCGCGCGCAGGGGGCGTCTTTGGGGCGGAGGGTAGGGGGCGGGGAGGCACCCCGACGGGCCGCGCCACCGCCGCCGTGGCAGATATATTGCCACAAATCACGCAAATCATGCTGCCGCCTTGGTTACCAGACCACCGCCTACAACCCGCCACCTACCTACATGAGGCGGTACCTACAGATACCATGCAACCACCGGTGCGACATGCACAACTAATGCAACCCCCAATATTGTCGATTTTCACTTCCGGTTTACTTCATTGCGGCACCAACAACCCTTTTCGGAGTTGATTCAAAGGGAGGCTCATGTGCCAGGGTTGAACAGTGCTAAATATAGGCAACAGTAGCAAAGGGCGTGTGCGACACCATGAGGTGCGAGTCAGGCTGCACAAGGGTGGGAGGGGTCGCTGGCCAACCCTCTCTCTCTCTCTTTCTCTCTCCCTCTATCTTCTTCGGGGAGGTTCGTTCGTCCGCGTGGGTGTCGCCCGGAGGGGGAGGGGCCGGGAAGGGCGGGCTCCCATGACGTGATGCGTGGCGGGCGGGGCGCGGCGGGGCGCGGCGGGGCGCGGCGCGGTGTGCGTGTCTGGCGCAGGAAGCTAATTTTGATGGCGGTCGGTAATCGGGCGCCCCAGTCAGGCAAACAGACGGGCGAGCGGACGGGGGGTGGGCGGCAGGACGGACGGACGGACGGACGGACGGCCAACGGACGGACGGGCCGGCGGAAGGATAGCCCTCTGATGATGAAAGGGCTGGCGAGCGTGTGGGCGACGCACGCACGTAGCCTGCTCGGGGAAGACGAACACTACGAGACGAGCTACGAGACATTTTCTCGTCGTGGCAGTGGTAGGGCCTCGCTTGCCTTGCTTTCTTTGGCTTGGCTGTCGTTGTGTCGCATTTTTGACTCCCTCCCCCCCCCCAATCCCCAAGCCCTCCTCAATAATTTGACGTTGCAATAAGAAAACAAGTGACGTGCGATGCAGTAATAATCTCTCTAATTGTCGCCCAGCCGCGGCATGGCGGGCGGGCTCTTCATTGGGCTTTAATTACCAAGTCATTCAAGCCTTCTGCCGCAGCGGCGCCACCCTCAATTGCTCTATCATCGAGATAACCGACGAGCAAATGGTTTGCGAATTCTTCTCATAAATCAATCGTCACTTCTCTTCTTTTGTTTCGTTATTTTCGTTATCGTTATCGTTACCTTTGGGTTCCCAGGGATGAGAGGTAGGGGTTTAGGTCGTATGTGTAATCCGCCGTGTAAATTAGACCCCCGCGTGCGTGTACCCGCGGTCGGAATGAGATGGCGAGGCGGATCCGCGTCGTGTCTCGGTAACTCCGGTACATGCGTCGCACGGCGGCCGAGCGTGACGGACTGGGCGTTACCTGGCTGCTCCCTGAGATTCATCGGGCATACACTGCTATTTGCCAGAAGTAAATGTGAACACTTGACCAGTGATTTTAAAATCAAAATATTTCCAAAAATATTGGAAATGTGTCCTGAAAAAGAATTGGAAATTTTTGAAAAATATTTCAAAATATTTTTTGGAAAATAAAACGGGTTAGAACGAGAATGAATATTTAGAGAAA
Organism: Frankliniella occidentalis; assembly: GCF_000697945.3. Taxonomy (NCBI): domain Eukaryota; kingdom Metazoa; phylum Arthropoda; class Insecta; order Thysanoptera; family Thripidae; genus Frankliniella; species Frankliniella occidentalis. The sequence continues at coordinate 493,292 of NW_026267287.1, read as the reverse complement.
TTCTTCGAAAATTTCCCGAGAGTTGTTTTCTGCGAAAACTAAAACTTCTATCCTGTAGGAAAGGTAGGACGACCGCAAGTCTTTCCCTTCAACGGGGGACACCAAGGCTCGAAAGTGAACCAAATTTCCCCCTGCGCTCAGAGCTCAGCGTTTTCCCAGGCTTGTTTATGCAACGCGGGTTTCTAAGTTTGATTTCGAAACGGGCCTCTAATGGCCGATGTTCATAGAGGGCCCCTTGGCACTCATTATGGCTGGGCGAGCGGACGGGCGGGCAGGCGGACGGACTGACAGCGCGGGAGACGGGCAGAGCCGTGTCGGCCAGCCCCGTGGCAGCCCACGGACTGACAAGCAGCAGTTGCCTGGTTGGTTGGTCGGCTCTGGAAAGGTGCTGCTCTCTCTCTCTCTCTCTCTCTCTCTCTCTCTCTCTCTCTCTCTCTCTCCTTCTCCCTCTTAGTCGCGGCTATCTTGCGGGATCAAATTATTATTCCAGGCCGAGTTCTCGTGTTGTTTTTCTCACTCGCGCGCGCTCTCCCGGGGCGGCGAGTGCGAGGGGGATGGCAGGAGGGGGTGCGCGCCCGTTCCTCGGAGGCAGCCGCACTCGCGGGGAACGAAGCGGGTCAAACTTGGCCACGACAAACACCGGAGGGTATACGGCGCGCGGTCTTTTAGCGAGCCACGGTGAACATTAATCGCCCTTTTCATCATCGCTGATATTTATTCCATCACTCTCGTGCCTAACCCGTTGCCTTCCTTGTCTGTTGCAGGTGAGTGTCTGCCGTGTTGGCACACCGTGTACGGCGAGCGGCCGCCGAGGGTGAGTCGTCGTGATGGAACGGCCCTTGTCGTCAGTGCGATGGGACGCGTCCTACCGCTAATAACATAATCTGTTGGACCTGCAGCAGCTGGGCCTCTTTGGCGGCTCCGTTCATATGATTTACGGCCCGCTAGAACAGGTGTTTGCGAGGCTCTGCACGGCACAAATGAGCTCCAAAGGTGGTGGTCATTATTGGGTAACATGAGGTGGGCGGTGGTGTGGTGTGTGTCGCGACCAGGTTGGGTAGGTTGGGTTCTTACGAGTTAATTTAGGTTAGGTTCGCCGAACCAGTTACGGAGTCGTAGGGGGATGGCGCAAGAAGGTTCGCGTAGGTTATGTTCGCGCCGAAATAGTCGACGCGTGCGGGGAGGCAAAGGTTTATTCGGGGGCGTGGTCCAATCACCTCGGACACGACAATGGGAGGGAAGGGGCAGCGGTGCGGGGCCAGCAGTGCGCCGCTGTCGTGCTTCAGCAGCAGGAGGATGAGGTGGAGGAGGAGGAAGAGGTCGACACGTGGCTATCCAAAAGCACCCCGTCTTATCCCGTTGGGTCGCTTGTCAAACCGGCGTGCCGCGCTGTGCCGCGTAACGCTCGTGGCCTTGCGGCGTGACAGGCGACGGCCCCGGCCCGGCCGCTGCTGCTGCTGGGATGCTGACAAGCTGACGGGCCCGACTGACAGCGGCCGGGCAAGATGGCTGCCGGTGGGGACCACCCCTAAACGTCGTTGTCAGTCCAGGTCGCCGTCGTCCTAGATGGAGACATCGCCATGCGGGGATGCCGACGGCGCGGCGCTCCGCGACGTGAAGGACAGGCGACGGATGGGCCGTCGTCGCGCGGCTGCGTCCCCCATGAGAACGAGACGACGACTCTCGCCTGCCTCCGCCCCGCCGTCGTCCACGACGTCGTCCTGTAAGACGAGACAAGCGTCAAGTGTCACGTACTGTGCAGGATGATGATGATGTTGTCAGGATTTTTCCAGGATACGGTCATTTTAGCTTCAATAGGACGTTAATGACGTCAATTGCTGACGCTGCCGTGGATGCGACGCCGTGGGTCAGTGCCCCGCCCAGTGCGCCTTGCGCCCGCATGGTCGGCAGCCAGGCCCGGCAGGGCGCCCCGCCGAGGTGTTGGCCGACGAGGCCGGTCGGGGCCCTCGTCGCGGCTGCGAGTCCATCAGGCAAAGTGCAGTTGTCTGATCAAAAGGTGGCGGAACGCCCTTCGATCTCCATTCGTCGACCACCGCACGTATGTCGTTTATAGAGAACACAGAGAGAGGGAGAGTGGGAGTGGAGAGAAAGGGGGAGGGGGGGAGAGTCCGTGGCGTGTCTCAATTTGAGCAGAGAGATGGATTTGATGTCACGGCTGCTGAGTGCCGACGTCTCTCTCTCTTTCTCTCTCGCCGCTGTCCTCGCGCACATGGCGTAATGTCGATTCATGAGCTGCACCGCTACTGCATGAGTAGAGAGAGAAGGGGGGGAGGGGGGAGAGTGACTGCTGTACAACTGGAAACATTGGCCAAGCTGAACGGCTTTGCCGCACACCATTCACGGCTAGCAGACGACATTTATGCCGAGAAAACCCCGCGTGCTTTGCGTCTTGCGTCTTACCTCTTTGACTGTTTGCCTAGCCGATTCTCTTCTGTATCCGGACCTCTCTCTCTCTCTCTCTCTCTCTCTCTCTCTCTCTCTCTCTCTCTCTCTCATTACTATGCGCGCCGTGGCAGGTAATGAGGTGATGTTGGAGCCAGTGCGACGCCTTCCCCAACACGAGTTTGCTTCTCGCGCCTGCGCCAGGATTGTATGTAGTCTGAGGCTGAAGCACAATCCGGCAAAAGTCATGCGCGCGCGATTTGAACTGCGAAGCGGTCGCGGCCCGCTCGACCCCGCAGGATAGGGACAGCAGCAGAGTGACGTCGTGAAGTCGCCCCTCCTGTGTCGCGGACGAAAACGAATTTCAATCGGATTGGTGCGATTGTGTATTCCGTTGGCCGCTTCCAATCATCAGACTTTATAATCTTCCGGCGGGCCGGGAATAAATGTCGAACAAAAGACTGACATCAAAGAGGCCTGCGTCGCCGTCACGTCGTTTGTAAGGCCGGGACAGCTCACTCGTATAGTGAGGTTAGGCTGCTGCTGCTGCATTTTGGTATGAAAAACCTTTCGCTCCCCCTTTCCTCCTCTCTCTCTCCCTCTCCCTACGGCTTCTCCCACTCTATCTGTGCACAGAGAGCAACCGCGCACACTCAGCTTGCCCCCCCCCCCCCTTTACCCTGCCTCAGGGGCTTATCTGGCCACGCATGGTGTCCGGCTGGCGTACGCTGGCGTCGCCCACAAAGAGCTGATTCTGTGAAAGTCGCTCGCTCGAACCAATTGATACCGGCGTGCTGCTGGCACATGGGTGAGTGTGTGTGAGAGTGAGAGGGGGAGAAGGAGAGAGAGAGAGATAAGGGAGGGAGGGAGAGTGAGAAAGGATAGGGAGTGGATGAGCAAGGGGGGTGGGAGATGCCTATATAGTGAAAAGAGGAGATGAGAGAGAGTGAGAGAGAGAGGGGGGGGGGAGGGGAGGGGAGGAAAAGCCGCCAGACGGAGAAGAGAGGGACGAATTTTTGGCCGTCGTCGTGCTGTCCGGTGTCAATTCCATCTTGTTCTTTTTGCCCCTCATGTATGCCGCTTGCACTCGGCGGAGGGCGAGGGGGTGAGGAGCTGGGCAGAGGGACCGAGGAGACAGCCGGGCAGACTGTTGAATCGTTTTGCTGCCGGGCGAACCGGCAGCAGAATGGAGTACATATGGAAGTGTTCTTTCGTATTCGAGTTACTTCTGATTTTGTGGGAAATATTGTGAACAGAAAAACAATATCATTTTTTTCTTACATTTTTTGTTCCGGGTACGGTATTAAAGGTGGATATTTTGACCGGTTACAAATAACAGTTCATTGAACTTTTTGATCAATTTTCATTTTGCGAGTGTTCTCACCTTGCGTCTTGGTTTTCTCTCCCTGCTGAGCCCCCGGCCCACCCCTTCCGTAGTCGCCGTTGAATGTGTGTGGGTGCATGTGTAAATGAAAATATAGTGCGCATCGGGCGTGGCGTGCGATCAGCATGGCCAGCACACACGCTCACTACGCTCAGCCAAATAAGAATAATTGCCCGGCCAGTCAGAAACGCATAGATAAAGCATTAGCGGCCTGTAAATCAGAAGGGGCGGTGTGGGGGTGAAGGTGGTGGTGGGGGCGGTAGGGGTGGAGCTGCGGTAGGCTTGGCTGTGGTGGCGGCAGAACGCACGCACTGACGATAACACATACTACAACGCCATGCATTGAAATTTAAAATAAATTTAAAGGACAACGTTGTTGTCATGACAACGCTCTGCTGAGCAACCCTTTTTATTCGACGTTCGAAGTCCTCTTGTCCCTCTTTCTTTGCAAACTAAAATGGAACGACAAAACAGGAGCAGCTATGCCTTCTTGACGTCTGTGTGAAAACATACTCGAATGCAGTAGCTTTATTTGTCGGCAAGAGCGCGTACAGTAGCGGGTAGCGCGTGCTCGCAAGGGACTGCTGCATTCGTTCTCCCTGCTCGAGACCATCACTCACCTGCGTGTGGTCAATTTGTCGGTTGATGGATATCAGGTGACTGGGTATCGCCATTATCACCACGTTGTAAATCGGCCGTGGGGGGGCCGCCTGGCCGGCCGGACCCGGTCTGCGGCGGCCAGGCGGCGGCCGGCGCGGTGTGGATTTTATGGAGTACTTTGGAGTCGGCTCGTCTCGGCCGGTAGTTTATGTGCCCGCTCGGCGCTCGGCCGGGCGTGGCGTGGCGCGGCGTGCGGTAGGTTAGGGCCGCTATCCGCCGTGTAATCTCGCCCCCCTCTCTCTCCCTCTCTCTCAGCTGGCTGCTTGTAATAACAGTCATTCCCATTACCGTGTGTGTGACCTTGCGCGGGGTAGCGCGGGGGGGTCGCGACGCCGTGGGGTAGCGTCGCGGGTGGGGGTTGACGGGGTGCAGCGCGGACATACCCCGCGCCGCCGTCGACGCGGTTCCAGTCTACGCCGCTAGGCGGCGCGCTGGCGCTGCCGGCCGCATGGCCGCGGTGGTGGGGGGTGACGGAGCGGGAGCGGATGGGGGGGGAAGGGGAGGGGGGGAAGAGGTGTCACTCCTCTGGCTGAGCTCACACTCCCCCGGCACCGAGCGCTCGACGGCTTTGTTATGGGCGGGAAAGGACCGGACTCATCGGGACCGTTGCGAATACATCGGGATGATGCACTGCGTAGTTATTTGTTCGGGAGTCTGTTTCGACCATGCCGGATAATGTCTTAATCCTGATGCTTAATTTTTATTTCATGAAAGAAATAATGCTTTTGTTAACCTGAGGGTTGTTTTGATTGCAGGTAAGTGTGTGGATCTCTGCAGTCCAGGCGCTGACCACGTTTTTTGGTGAAGTAAATACCTAACAATGAATAGATTCAAAATTAACTGCAAAGTAAATTCTTTTAAATAATGTACGAGATGGGCAATGGGTGCTTTTTAATGTGTTTTTTTTTAAAGAAAATTTCTACTTCACGTGATTTTGCGTTTAGCGGTGACCATTTCCGGCCCTAGATTTGTTTCTGGAGGACGTCGTGGTGCAGAGATAAAACTCCGGCGGTGTC